>NC_086446.1:732741907-733019407 GCF_028390025.1 Pseudophryne corroboree
GTACATCTCCCCCACAGTCTCTTAAACACAGTGGGATATGTATCAAAGCTTGGAGAGAGATAAACTTGAGAAATATAGTGGACCAACCAATCAGGTTGCCCACCCCAACCCACACCCCACACTCTGACCTTGAAGAGAGATAAAGTACCGATCAGCTTCTTTTTTCAAACACATCCTCTAAAATGGCGGTTACAAGCTAATTGGTTGGTATTTTATCTCTCTACAAGGATTGATACACTTTTCACACAGAATGTTGAGCAGTATTGCTACACGACACAACTTCCCAGTACTGCAATATAACTGGCCACAGCTCGGGACCACCCCCTTACTGTGTGGATCCTATCCGGATATGTCATCTATCGGTGGCGGTACAATAAAACCAAAACATGTCTCTTGGCCTTCACAAAGCTGGAACAGATGACTTCTATATTACTATCTGATTAAACTTGCTTAGAACACTTGAAGCTACTGTACAGTCAGTAGTCTCTTGCAGAGTGTAAAACACCACGGCCCTCATTCCGAGTTGTTCGCTCGCAAGCTGCTTTTAGCAGCTTTGCACACGCTAAGCCGCCGCCTACTGGGAGTGAATCTTAGCTTACCAAAATTGCGAACGAAAGATTAGCAAAATTGCAAATAGACACTTCTTAGCAGTTTCTGAGTAGCTCCACACTTACTCGGCATCTGCGATCAGTTCAGTCAGTTTCGTTCCTGGTTTGACGTCACAAACACACCCAGCGTTCGGCCAGACACTCCTCCGTTTCTCCAGCCACTCCCGCGTTTTTCCCAGAAACGGTAGGGTTTTTTCGCACACACCCATAAAACGGCCTGTTTCCGCCCAGAAACACCCACTTCCTGTCAATCACATTACGATCACCAGAACAAAGAAAAAACCTCGTAATGCCGTGAGTTAAATACCTAACTGCATAGCAAATTTACTTGGCGCAGTCGCACTGCGGACATTGCGCATGCGCATTAGCGACTAATCGCTCCGTTGCGAGAAAAAAATAACGAGCGAACAACTCGGAATGACCCCCCACAATAGCCCTCATTTTGCCTCCAGCTGTGACCAACACCAAGTGAAGGCAAGCAGTATTTATAGACCCGTAAAAGCCGTTTACGCAGTGTTCACTGTGGTAAAACCGAGCTTGTAATTGTTCTACAAATGGAGGTATACCACAGACTAACAATGTTACATGACGCATGTAACCCACATTTCAAACAGGCAGGCACATCTTCAATTTTAAAATGCGTATGAGTTCCTGTATTAAAAAACAAAACAAAACCTTTTATGCACATTTAGATGTTCATAGCAGGCTATGGTCTATGTGGTGACTTTAATCACTTATTGGTTTATACATGCTAATTTACAAATGTTATTAAATATATTACTTTACCTTTCTAGCTTTTTTTTCTCTGCTTTTCAGCCATGTATTTATATCTGCATCATACTTACCTACTTTCTTGCTTTCCTCTCCAGGAGATGCGTGGAGAGGAGAAGCAGGTGGGCAGCGATGGGGGTAAACGCTGCCACTGGGGAACATTTGCATTGGGGTGGGGCTAAAATGACAATTTGCATATAATTGTTCCATTAGGCTCTGCCCTACACAGGGACCACTCCTTTATCTCCCCATTCTGCCCACTTCACTAGGAAGTCCTACCCTCTAACTGTACATTTTGGGCCTGTACAATACCGTTTTTTTTATGGTCTGAATCGTCCAAAACGGGATTTGTTCCAGGTTCAGCGTCTCTGTAGTCCCATAGAGTTATATAGCAGCTCCACAGGGACACGCACCCTTTACCTATGACCACGCCCACTTTCCTGTTTTGTACTGGTTTCCTGCACTGCAATGTTGGATGGTATGGGAAGTGGGAATAATGCGGACGGGTTGCCCACTCTTCCTAGCTGTCGGGATTCCAGTGCTGGGCTGGAGACCCTGTTAGGGATGCCAGTGTCAGCATTCCGAATAGCTTTGGGATTCCGGTGTCGGGATTCTGACATCCGGGTTCCCAACCACCGGGATCCTGACTGGATTGCCCTGTTAAAATACCTGTCTCTTCTTGCTGCCAGCTGCTCTCTGGTCTGGTGCACTGTTTCTCACACACACAGCAGACTATTATTTATTTATTAACAGTTTCTTATATAGCGCAGCAAATTCCGTTGCGCTTTACAATTTGAAATAACAATAACAAACTGGGTGATAACAGTCATAGAGGTAGGAAGGCCCTGCTCGCAAGCTTACAATCTATAGGCTATGCAGGACAAGCTGCTCCCACCGGTACAGGCAGCAGCTCCATCCCATCCTTTACAATGCGTGTTGTCGCTGCAGCTCTACTGAAACCATATTTTATTATAAATAATTGCTATTGTGGTCATGATTCAAGCCTCTGGCCAGGCTGGGGAAAGAGGCAACTGGAACCCCCCCCCCCCCCCCACCCGCACCCCATCCCCCACAAACCCCACCTCCCTACATTTGCCTACGTTTTGTGGAGTATGAAAGGAAGTGGGCACAATTTTAAAAATGATCTCCTTTTTTTAAAACCTCCATGGAGGTTGAAAGAATATAGCTGGCACAGGCTGACAGTTCTAAATAGGTTAAGTGAAATCAGAGGGGGGGTTTGGAAGGAGAGCACCTCACACTACATAGAGCTCAGAGGGTCGTTTGAATGTCTTTCTGCTCACTTCACCATGGTGGTCATTCCGAGTTGTTCGCTCGGTAATTTTCTTCGCATCGCAGCGATTTTCCGCTAATTGCGCATGCGCAATGTTCGCACTGCGACTGCGCCAAGTAAATTTGCTATGAAGTTTGCTATGAAGTTTGGTATTTTACTCACGGCATTACGAGGTTTTTTCTTCGTTCTGGTGATCGTAATGTGATTGACAGGAAGTGGGTGTTTCTAGGCGGAAACTGGCCGTTTTATGGGTGTGTGTGAAAAAACGCTACCGTTTCTGGGAAAAACGCGGGAGTGGCGGGAGAAACGGAGGAGTGTCTGGGCGAACGCTGGGTGTGTTTGTGACGTCAAACCAGGAACGACAAGTACTGAACTGATCGCACTGGAAGAGTAAGTCTCGAGCTACTCAGAAACTGCACAGAGAAGTCTTTTCGCAATATTGCGAATCTTTCGTTCGCAATTTTGCTAAGCTAAGATTCACTCCCAGTAGGCGGCGGCTTAGCGTGTGCAATGCTGCTAAAAGCAGCTTGCGAGCGAACAACTCGGAATGAGGGCCCATGTCTAAGTGACGGTGGTAGTCATGATACTGAGCAGAATTTTAACCTGAAGAAACAAAGGGTGAATAGGAATTATCATCTTTTTCACATAGCTTGTCAGTTATTTATATTAACGAGATCGCTGACTTAAAATGTGACAAAAATTAGATATGAAATACAAGTTTTGAGCCTCTGCTCAACTCATGCTTCATGTTCACATTTATCAGTCCTAATTGTAACCCGGAACTGCAGCTCCCATATAAAGGGAAATACAGAAACCATATAAAATAGAGTTATGAGTGAATTACAGAATTGGGATTAAAAACCAATGTGAACATCTGCTATGAGTTACTTCCCTTCCATTTATTGTTCCCAGTTAATACATAAAGTGGATGTGGTTTCATTCATTCTACATTAAAAAGGTCTAAAGTCATTAGGTCGACCCCAAATGGTTGATATGAAAAAAGTCAACAGGGTCATATGGTTGACAGAAAAAGGGTAGACAGTAGAAAAGGTCGACAAGGTCAAAAGTGCGAAAAGGTTGATAGGGAAATGGTAAAAACCAAAAAAGGCTGACAATTTTTTTGGGGGGTGGGGGTCTTGTATATTCTTTTTTTTTTCCTAGAAATAAAACCCACGCTTCAGGCAAGATTACTTTTCCCAATTGTAGTCCACGTGGATGGTAATAGATGAAAAAATAGGATTTTTCTCGTAGTCCGTAGAGGATGCTGGGGTCCACATTATTACCATGGGTATAGATGGGTACACCAGGAGCCATTGGCACTTTAAGAATTTGAGAGTTTGGGCTGGCTCCTCCCTCTATGTCCCTCCTACCAGACTCAGTCTAGAAACTGTGCCCGAGGAGACGGACATCTTCGAGAGAAGGATTTAACACAGATAGTGGTGAGATTCATACCAGCTCACACATACAAGGCACATCAAGCTAAATAGCTTGAAAAACTCAGCAACTGCTGAAACATTACTTACCAAGTAACAATGCAGTACATAACTAAACAAAGTTGTACTGAACCAGATAACGGTTGCAGGAAAACGAAGCGCTGGGCGGGCGCCCAGCATCCTCTACGGACTACGAGAAAAGGATTTACTGGTAGGTAACCAAAATCCTATTTTCTCTTACGTCCTAGAGGATGCTGGGGTCCACATTAGTACCATGGGGATGTACCAAAGCTCCCAGAACGGGAGGGAGAGCGCGGAGGCTCCTGCAGAACTGATTGACTGAACTTCAGATCATCAGAGGCCAAAGTATCGAACTTGTAGAACTTAGCAAACGTATTCGACCCAGACCAAGTTGCCGCTCGGCAAAGTTGGAACACCGAGACATACTGGCAGCCGCCCAGGAAGACCCCACCTTACGAGTAGAGTGTGCCTTAACAGATTTTGGACACGGTAGTCCTGCTGTAAAATAAGTCTGCTGGATAGTGAATCTAATCCAGCGAGATATAGTCTGCTTTGAAGCAGGACACCCAATTTTCTTGGGATCATACAGGACAAACAAAGAGTCCGATTTCCTGTGACGAGCAGTCCTCTTCACATAGATTATCAAAGCCCTCACAACATCCAAGGACTTTGACGAAATTGAGGAGTCAGTAGCCACTGGCACCACAATAGGTTGGTTGATATGAAATGCTGACACAACCTTTGGAAGAAACTGCTGACGTGTCCGGAGCTCAGCTCTATATTCGTGGAAGATCAAGTAAGGGCTTTTACAAGACAAAGCCCCCAATTCTGACACACGTCTAGCAGAAGCTAAGGCCAACAAAGTGACAGCCTTCCATGTAAGATATTTTACCTCAGCCTCCTGTAGAGGCTCAAACCAGTCTGACTGGAGGAAGTGAAACACCACGTTAAGGTCCCAAGGCACCGTAGGTGGTACAAAGAACTCCCTTCAAAAAGTTCTGAACCTCAGGGAAGGCAGCCAATTGTTTCTGGAAGAAAATGGACAGGGCTGAAATCTGGACCTTCACAGATCCCAACCTCAGGCCCATATCCACACCTCCTTGCAGGTAGAGGAGAAAACGTCCCAGTTGAAACTCCACCGTAGGAAACTTCTAGGACTCACACCAAGAGACATATTTCTTCCAAATACGATGGTAATGCTTAGATGTTACCCCTTTCCTAGCCTGTATCAGGGTAGAAATTACCTTCTTCGGAATGCCCTTCCGAGCAAGTATCAGACGCTCAACTTCCATGCTGTCAAACGTAGTTGCGGTAAGTCTTGATAGGCGAACGGCCCCTGCTGCAGCAGGTCCTCCCGAAGAGGAAGAGGCCTCGGCTCTTCCTGCAAGAGATTCAGAAGGTCCGCGTACCAAGCCCGCCTTGGCCAGTCTGGAGCAATGAGGATCGCTTGAACTCTTGTTTTCCTTACGAGCTTTAGAACTCTTGGAATGAGTGGAAGTGGTGGAAACACATACACCGACTGGAACACCCACGGAGACACCAGGGCGTCCACTGTCACTGCTTGTGGGTCCCTCGACCTGGAACAATAGCGTCGAAGCTTCTTGTTGAGACGAGAGGCCATCATATCTATTTGGAGTAACCCCCAAAGGTCTGTTATTTCCTTAAACACCTCCGGATGGAGACCCCACTCCCCTGGATGGAGATCGTGTCTGCTGAGGAAGTCTGCATCCCAGTTGTCCACTCCTGGAATGAAGATTGCTGAGAGCACCAACGCGTGTCTTTCTGCCCAGAGGATGATTCTTGTCAACTCTGACATTGCCGCTCAGCTCTTCGTTCCGCCCTGTCGGTTTATGTAAGCCACCGTCGTTACGTTGTCCGACTGTACTTGAATGGCCCGATCTCTTAGAAGATGGGCCGCCTGAAGAAGACCGTTGTAGATGGCTCTTAGTTCCAGGAGGTTGATCGGCAAGCTGGCTTCCAGACTTGACCACCTTCCTTGGAAGGTTTCCCCTTGAGTGACTGCGCCCCAGCCCCGAAGGCTCGCATCCATGGTTAGAAGGATCCAGTCCTGAATCCCGAACCTGCAGCCCTCCAGAAGGCGAGGCAATTGGAGCCACCAGAGGAGTGAAATCCTGGCCTTTGGTGACAGACGAATTCTCTGGTGCATGTGGAGATGAGATCCTGACCACTTGTCCAGGCCTGAGCATGGAACCTCCCGTACTGGAGAGCCTCGTAAGAGGCCACCATCTTTCCCAAAAGGCGAATGCATTGATGAACAGACACCCGGGCTGGCTTTAGGACATCCCGGACCATTGTTTGTTTCACCAACGCCTTTTCCTGTGGAAGAAACACACTCTGCACTTCTGTGCCGAGGATCATCCCCAGAAAAGACAACCTCTGGGTTGGTTCCAAATGTGATTTTGGAAGGTTCAGAATCCAACCGAGGAGTCTGAGTAGGTGGGTTGTGAGAACAATGGACTGCAACAGCTTCTCCTTGGACGATGCCTTTATCAGCAGATCATCCAGATATGGAATGATGTTCACCCCTTGTTTGCGGAGGAGAATCATCATTTCTGCCATCACCTTGGTGAACAGTGAACACCCTCGGTGCTGTTGAGAGGCCGAATGGCAGGGCCTGGAACTGGAAATGACAGTAATGCGAAACGGAGATAAGCCTGATGCGGCATCCAAATCGGAATGTGGAGGTACGCATCCTTGATATCCAGGGATACCAGGAATTCCCCCTCTTCCAAACCTGATAACACCGCCCGGAGAGACTCCATCTTGTACATGAACTCCTTTAGAAAGGGGTTCAGTGATTTTAGGCTCAGAATGGGCCTGACCGAACCATCCGGTTTTGGTACCACGAAAAGGTTCGAATAGTAACCTGTGGTTTACAAATGAGGAGGAACTGGCACAATGACCTGTGTCTCCACCAACTTCTGGACAGCCTCTTGTAGGATAGTTCTGTGTGCCAGTAGAACTGGCAAGCCTGATTTGAAAAATCTGTGAGGAGGGAGATTCTGAAATTCCAGCCTGTATCCCTGGACACAATATCTATCACCCAGGGATCCAGGCCGGACGATACCCAGACGTGACTAAACTGTCTGAGTCTCGCTCCCACTGGCCCCACCTCCAGGCCTCGCAGTCCACTGTCATGCGGAGGACTTTGGCATACCTGAAACAGGCTTTTGTTCCTGGGAACCTGCAGCAGCAGGTTTCTTGGATTTAACTTGACCTTCCCTAAAGGAGGTATTGGACGGTTTGGCCTTTCTAGGCTTGTTAGGCCGAAAGGACTGTGATGCTGATGAAGAGAAGGATTTCTTCGGAGCAGGTGCAGCTGAGGGAAGAAACGGAGACTTACCCGCTGTAGCAGCGGTTATCCACACATCCAAAGCTTCCCCAAAGAGAGCCTGACCTGTGTAGGGTAGGAACTCCACACTTTCCTGGATTCCGCGTCGGCCGACCACTGGCACAGCCACAGTCCCCGATGAGCTGAAACAGACATATAAGAGATTCCCGCAGCCATGGAACCCAGGTCTTTCAAGGATTCTACCATAAAACCTGCTGAATTGTGAATGTTACGCAAAAACAATTCAACATCACCCTTATTCATCGTATCCAAATCCTCAAGTAAGGCGCCTGAACACTTTACTATAGCTTTTGCAATCCATGCACTAGCAATAGTGGGACGTAATATGGCCCCCGAAGCGGTGTACATTGATTTAAGTGTATTATCAATTTTAAGATCAGCCGGCTCCTTTAAGGCGGTAGATCCCGGAACAGGTAAAACCACCTTTTTTGAGAGTCTGGACACAGATGCGTCAACAATTGGAGGGTTTCCCATTTTTTTTCTATCCTCCTCAGGGAAAGGGAACGCCACCTGGACCCTTTTAGGGATCTGGAACTTTTTCTCAGGGTTTTCCCATGCTTTCTCAAATATAGCATTTAATTCCTTTGACGCAGGGAAGGTTAGCGAGGCTTTCTTATTTTCAGTGAAAAAAGCCTCCTCAACCTGCTCAGGTGTGGTAGCATTAATATTCAACACATCCCTGATAGCCTCTATCATCAATTGCACCCCCTTTGCAAGAGAGGCAGACCCCCGCAACACATCCCCATTACCGTCTGTGGTGTCAGAATCGATATCTGTGTTATCTTTCATGACCTGAACAAGCGCATGTTTGTGGGGGTATAAAGCGGAGCGTCCTGAGGTACCAGAATCGGGCCATCTGTAATACCTGGGTTGCAGATTCATTACTTGCAACCCTGTCTGAAATCTGAGAAATCCAAGATTTGATAGAGGAAAACCACTCAGGTTCCCTTGCTGAAATCTGTGCTAAACCAGTGCTATCCTGATTACATGGAATGGGATCATACTGTGAGGACATATCCTCCAAAGCATATGACACACTGTGCCTGGACATACCTAAAGGAGACCACCAAACACTCCACGCACACACACAGGGGAGGGCAGACAGAGTTTTCCCCCCCAAGAATGGCAAGAGAGACACAGAGATTGGAGCCAACCCACACACAGCGCTTCTAATCAAAGGGAGACCCCTTGTCAGCGCTGACTGTGCACCTTAATAGGATACACAGTCGTATTGCAGCCTCCCCCCCCCCCCCCCTTCTACAACCCCCTGGTACAGTTTACAGATAGCTGGAGTTGCTGTGGAAGGACCTGTTTCTCCTGATCAGCGCTGTGCAGGCAGGAAAATGACGCTGAACGCTGCTGGGTCTGCTCTGAGGAGAAGCTCCGCCCCCAAAATGGCGGTCTTTCCCGCTCTTCCACTGATTATACTGGACTGAGGATTGAGTGCTGGCTGAGATCCGAGGACCCCGACAGGCTTTGGGACCAGTGTAGGGTGTAGCGCTGGCTCAGGGCGCCCCTCACAGCGCCGCACCATGTACTGCTGAGCCTAACTGCGCTCCTACCCTGCTGCCACCATCTTCACACCGACCCCCCGCTTGCTAGGGGAGTCGTGTCTCACTCGACACCGATTCTTCAGCTCTGTAAGGAGGTGGCGGCATTGCTGCTGGGGCGAGCGATCCCCTGCAGCGGGGAGCGATCTGACCCCTCAGGAGCTCAGTGTCCTGTCAGCGGAGTAAGTGGCTCAGACCCCGCAGGGCGGACACTACTCTAAATAAAACTTTTCTAGGGAAACTCTGGAGAGCTCCCCTATCTGTGACCGGCTCCTCCAGGCACATTTTCTAAACTGAGTCTGGTAAGAGGGGCATAGAGGGAGGAGCCAGACCACACTCTCAAACTCTTAAAGTGCCAATGGCTCCTGGTGGACCCGTCTATACCCATGGTACTAATGTGGACCACAGCATCCTAAGAGAAAGTTGTAAAAAGTGAAAAAAATAAGAATTTACTTACCGATAATTCTATTTCTCGTAGTCCGTAGTGGATGCTGGGGACTCCGTAAGGACCATGGGGAATAGCGGCTCCGCAGGAGACAGGGCACAAAAGTAAAAGCTTTAGGATCAGGTGGTGTGCACTGGCTCCTCCCCCTATGACCCTCCTCCAAGCCTCAGTTAGGATACTGTGCCCGGACGAGCGTACACAATAAGGAAGGATTTTGAATCCCGGGTAAGACTCATACCAGCCACACCAATCACACTGTACAACTTGTGATCTGAACCCAGTTAACAGCATGATAATAGAGGAGCCTCTAGAAAAGATGGCTCACTACAGCAATAACCCGAATTTTTTGGTAACAATAATTATGTACCAGTATTGCAGACAATCCGCACTTGGGATGGGCGCCCAGCATCCACTACGGACTACGAGAAATAGAATTATCGGTAAGTAAATTCTTATTTTCTCTGACGTCCTAAGTGGATGCTGGGGACTCCGTAAGGACCATGGGGATTATACCAAAGCTTCCAAACGGGCGGGAGAGTGCGGATGACTCTGCTGCACCGAATGAGAGAACTCCAGGTCCTCCTCAGCCAGGGTATCAAATTTGTAGAATTTTTCAAACGTGTTTGCCCCTAACCAAGTAGCAGCTCGGCAAAGTTGTAAAGCCGAGACCCCTCGGGCAGCCGCCCAAGATGAGCCCACCTTCCTTGTGGAATGGGCATTTACATATTTTGACTGTGGCAGGCCTGCCACAGAATGTGCAAGCTGAATTGTACTACACATCCAACTAGCAATCGTCTGCTTAGAAGCAAGAGCACCCAGTTTGTTGGGTGCATACAGGATAACAGCAAGTCAGTTTTCCTGACTCCAGCCGTCCTGGAAATCTATATTTTCAGGGCCCTGACAACATCTAGCAACTTGGAGTCCTCCAAGTCCCTAGTAGCCGCAGGTACCACAATAAGCTGGTTCAGGTGAAACGCTGACACCACCTTAGGGAGAAACTGGGGACGAGTCCGCAGCTCTGCCCTGTCCGAATGGACAATCAGATATGGGCTTTTGTGAGACAAAGCCGCCAATTCTGACACTCGCCTGGCCGAGGCCAGGGCCAACAGCATGGTCACTTTCTATGTGAGATATTTCAAATCCACAGATTTGAGCGGTTTAAACCAATGTGATTTGAGGAATCCCAGAACTACGTTGAGATCCCACAGTGCCACTGGAGGCACAAAAGGGGGTTGTATATGCAGTACTCCCTTGACAAACTTCTGGACTTCAGGAACTGAAGCCAATTCTTTCTGGAAGAAAATTGACAGGGCCGAAATTTGAACCTTAATGGACCCCAATTTGAGGCCCATAGACACTCCTGTTTGTAGGAAATGCAGGAATCGACCGAGTTGAAATTCCTCCGTGGGGGCCTTCCTGGCCTCACACCATGCAACATATTTTCGCCAAATGCGGTGATAATGTTGTGCGGTCACCTCCTTCCTGGCTCTGACCAGGGTAGGGATGACCTCTTCCGGAATGCCTTTTTCCCTTAGGATCCGGCGTTCAACCGCCATGCCGTCAAACGCAGCCGCGGTAAGTCTTGGAACAGACATGATCCTTGCTGAAGCAAGTCCCTTCTTAGTATCTCTTGAAGTTCCGGGTACCAAGTCCTTCTTGGCCAATCCGGAGCCACGAGTATAGTTCTTACTCCTCTCCGTCTTATAATTCTCAGTACCTTGGGTATGAGAGGCAGAGGAGGGAACACATACACCGACTGGTACACCCACGGTGTTACCAGAGCGTCCCAGCTATTGCCTGAGGGTCTCTTGACCTGGCGCAATACCTGTCCAGTTTTTTGTTCATACTGGACGCCATCATGTCCACCTTTGGTCTTTCCCAACGGTTCACAATCATGTGGAAGACTTCCAGATGAAGTCCCCACTCTACCGGGTGGAGGTCGTTCCTGCTGAGGAAGTCTGCTTCCCAGTTGTCCACTCCCGGAATGAACACCGCTGACAGTGTTATCACATGATTTTTCGCCCAGCGAAGAATCCTTGCTGCCATTGCCCTCCTGCTTCTTGTGCCGCCCTGTCTGTTTACGTGGGCGACTGCCGTGATGTTGTCCGACTGGATCAGCACCTGTTGACTTTGAAGCAGAGGTCTTCCTAGGCTCAGAGCATTGTAAATTGCCCTTAGCTCCAGTATATTTATGTGGAGAGAAGTCTCCAGACTTGACCACACTCTTTGGAAATTTCTTCCCTGTGTGACTGCTCCCCAGCCTCTCAGGCTGGCATCCGTGGTCACCAGAACCCAGTTCTGAATGCCGAATGTGCTGCCCTCTAGTAGATGAGCACTCTGCAGCCACCACAGAAGAGACACCCTTGTCCTTGGAGACAGGATTATCCGCTGATGCATCTGAAGATGCGATCCGGACCATTCGTCCAGCAGATCCCACTGAAAAATTCTTGCGTGAAATCTGCCGAATGGAATCGCTTCGTAAGAAGCCACCATTTTTCCCAGGACTCTTGTGCATTGATGCACTGACACTTGGCCTGGTTTTAGGAGGTTTCTGACTAGCTCGGATAACTCCCTGGCTTTCTCCTCCGGGAGAAACACCTTTTTTTTTTTTTGGACTGTGTCCAGAATCATCCCTAGGAACAGCAGACGTGTCGTCGGAATCAGCTGCGATTTTGGAATATTTAGAATCCACCCGTGCTGTCGTAGAACTACTTGAGATAGTGCTACTCCGACCTCCAACTGTTCTCTGGACCTTGCCCTTATCAGGAGATCGTCCAAGTAAGGGATAATTAAGACGCCTTTCATTTCGGCCATTACCTTGGTAAAGACCCGGGGTGCCGTGGACAATCCAAACGGCAGCGTCTGAAACTGATAGTGACAGTTCTGTACCACGAACCTGAGGTACCCTTGGTGAGAAGGGCAAATTGGGACATGGAGGTAAGCATCCTTGATGTCCAGGGACACCATATAGTCCCCTTCTTCCTGGTTCGCTATCACTGCTCTGAGTGACTCCATCTTGATTTGAACCTTTGTATGTAAGTGTTCAAAGATTTCAGATTTAGAATAGGTCTCACCGAGCCGTCTGGCTTCAGTACCACAAATAGTGTGGAATAATACCCCTTTCCTTGTTGTAGGAGGGGTACCTTGATTATCACCTGCTGGGAATACAGCTTGTGAAATTGTTTCCAATACTGCCTCCCTGTCGGAGGGAGACGTTGGTAAAGCAGACTTCAGGAACCTGCGAGGGGGAGATGTCTCGAATTTCCAATCTGTACCCCTGGGATACTACTTGTAGGATCCAGGGGTCCACTTGCGAGTGAGCCCACTGCGCGCTGAAACTCTTGAGACGACCCCCCACCGCACCTGAGTCCGCTTGTACGGCCCCAGCGTCATGCTGAGGACTTGGCAGAAGCGGTGGAGGGCTTCTGTTCCTGGGAAGGGGCTGCCTGCTGCAGTCTTCTTCCCTTTCCTCTACCCCTGGGCAGATATGACTGGCCTTTTGCCCGCTTGCCCTTATGGGGACGAAAGGACTGAGGCTGAAAAGACGGTGTCTTTTTCTGCTGAGATGTGACTTGGGGTAAAAAGGGTGGATTTTCCAGCTGTTGCCGTGGCCACCAGGTCCGATGGACCGACCCCAAATAACTCCTCCCCTTTATACGGCAATACTTCCATGTGCCGTTTGGAATCTGCATCACCTGACCACTGTCGTGTCCATAAACATCTTCTGGCAGATATGGACATCGCACTTACTCTTGATGCCAGAGTGCAAATATTCCTCTGTGCATCTCGCATATATAGAAATGCATCCTTTAAATGCTCTATAGTCAATAAAATACTGTCCCTGTCAAGGGTATCAATATTTTCAGTCAGGGAATCCGACCAAGCCACCCCAGCGCTGCACATCCAGGCTGAGGCGATCGCTGGTCGCAGTATAACACCAGTATGTGTGTATATACTTTTTAGGATATTTTCCAGCCTCCTATCAGCTGGCTCCTTGAGGGCAGCCGTATCTGGAGACGGTAACGCCACTTGTTTTGATAAGCGTGTGAGCGCCTTATCCACCCTAAGGGGTGTTTCCCAACGCGCCCTAACTTCTGGCGGGAAAGGGTATAACGCCAATAATTTTCTATCGGGGGAAACCCACGCATCATCACACACTTCATTTAATTTATCTGATTCAGGAAAAACTACAGGTAGTTTTTTCACAACCCACATAATACCCTTTTTTGTGGTACTTGTAGTATCAGAAATATGTAACACCTCCTTCATTGCCCTTAACATGTAACGTGTGGCCCTAATGGAAAATACGTTTGTTTCTTCACCGTCGACACTGGAGTCAGTGTCCGTGTCTGTGTCTGTGTCGACCGACTGAGGTAAATGGGCGTTTTAAAGCCCCTGACGGTGTTTGAGACGCCTGGACAGGTACTAATTGGTTTGCCGGCTCTCATGTCGTCAACCGACCTTGCAGCGTGTTGACATTATCACGTAATTCCCTAAATAAGCCATCCATTCCGGTGTCGACTCCCTAGAGAGTGACATCACCATTACAGGCAATTGCTCCGCCTCCTCACCAACATCGTCCTCATACATGTCGACACACACGTACCGACACACAGCACACACACAGGGAATGCTCTGATAGAGGACAGGACCCCACTAGCCCTTTGGGGAGACAGAGGGAGAGTTTGCCAGCACACACCAAAACGCTATAATTATACAGGGACAACCTTATATAAGTGTTTTCCCTTATAGCATCTTAATATATAATAATATCGCCAAATAAGTGCCCCCCCTCTCTGTTTTAACCCTGTTTCTGTAGTGCAGTGCAGGGGAGAGCCTGGGAGCCTTCCTAGCAGCGGAGCTGTGTAGGAAAATGGCGCTGTGTGCTGAGGAGAATAGGCCCCGCCCCCTTTTCGGCTGGCTTCTTCTCCCGTTTTTCTGACAACCTGGCAGGGGTTAAATACATCCATATAGCCCCAGAGGCTATATGTGATGTATTTTTAGCCAGCATAGGTACTTTCATTGCTGCCCAGGGCGCCCCCCCCAGCGCCCTGCACCCTCAGTGACCGTTGGTGTGAAGTGTGCTGAGAGCAATGGCGCACAGCTGCCGTGCTGTGCGCTACCTTAAGAAGACTGGGAAGTCTTCAGCCGCCGATTTCTGGACCTCTTCTCTCTTCAGCATCTGCAAGGGGGTCGGCGGCGCGGCTCCGGTGACCCATCCAGGCTGTACCTGTGATCGTCCCTCTGGAGCTAGTGTCCAGTAGCCTAAGAAGCCAATCCATCCTGCACGCAGGTGAGTTCACTTCTTCTCCCCTAAGTCCCTCGTTGCAGTGAGCCTGTTGCCAGCAGGACTCACTGAAAATAAAAAACCTAACAAAACTTTTACTCTAAGCAGCTCTTTAGGAGAGCCACCTAGATTGCACCCTTCTCGGCCGGGCACAAAAACCTAACTAAGGCTTGGAGGAGGGTCATAGGGGGAGGAGCCAGTGCACACCACCTGATCCTAAAGCTTTTACTTTTGTGCCCTGTCTCCTGCGGAGCCGCTATTCCCCATGGTCCTTACGGAGTCCCCAGCATCCACTTAGGACGTCAGAGAAAATAAACTTGTGTCGACCACTGTAATTTAGATCTTTTGAACATGTCTACCTTTACATGTCGACCTTTAGTATGTGTCGACCATTTGTGGTTGACCTATTGTCTGTTGACCTATCATCCGGATACCCATGAGGTGAGGCGTACAGTAGATGATTGATAAATTGCAAGAACCAATAGAAAACTAAGGGAGGGTCTTTCTACAAGACATCAGGTGACTAGCTAAATAGAGTAATTAACTAATCCAGGGGTTCTCAAACCGTGTGCCCTTTCACCCTGGGGTGCCTCGGGACACTTGCAGGGGTGCCTTGGATTGGTGGTCCAGGAGCAATTAAAATTATTTATGGTCAATGTAATAGACAAAACCAGTGTTTGTGGCTTCCAGTCATTTATTTATTATTTATTTATTAACAGTGTCTTATATAGCGCAGCATATTCCGTTGCGCTTTACAATTAGAACAACAGTAATAGAACCAAACTGGGTAAAAACAGACAGACATAGAGGTAGGAAGGCCCTGCTCGCAAGCTTACAATCTATAGGGAAACAGGCATTGATACACAAGGATAGATGCTACTTATTGCATAATGGTCCACCAGACTGCTAGGTTCTTAATGGGTTGTATGATATGATCACCCCGCAATATTGGACAAGTGTCAGGAGGGTGTGAGAGTAAAGAGACAAAATATGTGATGCTATGTATACTGTACAGAGAGGATGTAATTAGATAGGGAAGCACTGAAGGTTATGTGGGTGGGTCTGGAATTTGATAGGCTTGTCTGAAGAGGTGAGTATTCAGGGAACGTTTAAAGGTTTGGAGACTAGAGGCGAGTCTTATTGTGCGTGGGAGGGCATTCCACAGAGTAGGTGAAGCCCGGATAAAGTCCTGTAATTTTGAGTGTGAACAAGTAATACGTGTGGATGAGAGATGTAGATCTTGTGCAGAGCGGAGAGGTCGGGTAGGGAGATATTTTGAGATGAGTGAAGAGATGTATGATGGTGCAGTTTGGTTAATAGCCTTGTATGTCAGTAAAAGTATTTTATATTTAATACGGTAGAATACTGGTAACCAGTGGAAGGACTGACAGAGTGGATCTGCAGACAATGAACGTCTAGCGAGAAAGATTAGCCTCGCAGCTGCATTCAAAATGGATTGTAGTGGGGAGAGCCTATGTTTGGGAAGACCGGTCAGGAGACTATTAAAATAATCAATGCAGAAGATAATGAGAGCGTGGACTAGAGTTTTTGCTGTGTCTTGTGTAAGATATCGTCGTATTTTGGATACGTTTCTCAGATGTATGTAAAATGATCTTGAGACAGATTGAATGTGGAGAACAAAGGACAGTTCAGAGTCATAAAAGATGTGGACAAACAGATGCATATCCGGTCTCTCACCATATAACTGAACCTAAGGATGACATATAAACACAACTTACTTAATTAAAAAATGTTTTTTTTTATTTCTCACTAAGAAACTCGGCCAAGGGGTGCGATGAAAAAAATTCTGATATTGTATGTCTCCTATCTGAAAGTGGCAGCCAGCTTTTATTTAGTTGGTTTAAATAATATTAAAAAAAGAGTGTGTGTATATACACACACACACATATCTATATATATATCTATATATATATATCTCTCTATATATATATATATATATATATATATCTCTATCTATCTATCTATCTATATATATATATATATATATATATATATATATATAGAGAGAGAGAGAGAGAGAGAGAGAGAGAGAGAGAGAGAGAGAGAAAATTGCATAGATACCTATACAGTGTACTTCTCTTACGCCTTTACTTACCTTGACCCTAATTTAATTTGTGAATGTGACTAAAATACTCCGAACCTTTGACAACCAAATGCTTCATAGGTAACAGATGAGCTTACAAAACGCGAGCTATAAAACTCAGTGTATGTCTCCTGCATGCTGTAAAGGGAGAGGTCACATCAATTTAGATCAAGGTTACGGAGACGAGACGGGAAGACGTACATTCACAAGTCCAGAACGGAATATTAAACTACGGATGAGCACACGGCTGCTCTATGTCACTGGAGCACTTAACTAGTAATTATAATCATACATTTACATTTCATTTGGGTCTACAATATTGGGAAAATATGTACTCAGGATTAGCCATGAGTAATAATATCCACATGTTGCTGCTAGAAGGGGTTTTCTTGTGTGTTTTTTTATGGAAAGCAATATACAGATTAAACAGAATATACAGGAACCAGGTAGAGATTTAAACTGGATTTATTTTAACCTGTCCCTGTATTTAGTTACATACAGGAATGACATTTAGGCGTAAATTTACTAAAATGGGAGTTCTATTTAAGATTAGCAACCAATCAGATTCCAGGTATTATCTTCTAGAAGGGGCTAGATAAATGAGAATGCATACAGAATGCATATAGCAGAACGGCTCTTGCCCCTGCACAGACCCACAAACATCAGATTTCTACGCAAACCATCGGATTTGCTTATAAATCCGAATCAGGCCCAGTATAACCATCTGCAAATTCACTGCCAAGGCCTTCTGCTGTCCCATCATACTCCACTCAAGGTATTCCTCTCCCAATGACACAAATCCATAAGGCCCATCTGGACCAATAGAATCAGCCTAACCCGTGTACTGGCACACCTCAAGATTTAAAGCAAGACCGTCACTGCAGCCGTTTACACAAACCAAAAAGCTAACAGTAACTAAGGAGGGGGAGATGTCCCAACAGCCAAGAGAAAGCAGAAAATTCCACAGGGCATGCTTACACTCCGACCCTCACTCTATGACCAATGATAATACAAATAGGCTAAAAACCTAGAAACTACAACTATTAACCCTGTCTAGTCAGGGTCTGCTGACCCAAACCTCATGTTTAAAAACATGCCAGGCATAAAAAAAAAAAAACCTTCATTCACTCTTATCTAGCACAGTCTATGAAATGACAGCTAGGAGGTGATTGCTTGTGTTGGGCAACTTCTCAAGGCATGACCTCTTACTTTTTGGACCTCCATCCATCATCATAATTTGGGCGTCGTGTACCTTTTATGTCTACCCCTAGCCGCAGTTTGGCTTAGCAGAAGAAGCACTTTTAAGTTAGTTTTAAATTACCATAATTGCGTTAAATGATTTTACAAAACCTCATTATACCATTCTTCCTAACTATCCCGATTTTAGTAGGACACAGGGGGAGGTTGGGGGCTACACTAACACCGCTGCAGAACACCTGAGAATGGATGACGGGTGCATGCAGAACCGGCTTTGTAAGAGGCCTGGGGCTGTTCGGCAGCACCCAGAGTACTGGACGAGCCCCCAGCATGACGAAAACAGGGGCGTTACTCACAGGGACGGTATTCCGTGAGGCCACGACCCCTCACCAGTTAGGCACGCCCCCTAATTTCGAGCCCGCCTGCTGCTGCATGAAAGTTGGGAGGTATGTTGTACATAAAATTGTTAGCATAGGTATTGAATATACCTTTTATTTAACATTAACTCAAATATATGAATCAGGGTGTCTTGCATTTATTACAAGGTTACTATAATGCCAGACTGCAAACATTAGACATATTACAATTAATAATAATTATAGGAATAATAATGCAGCAGTGGTCAGCACAATGATTCCTCAGACAGGTGCCTAACACCTTCCACACGGCTTCGGCAATGGGTAGGAATACGTCGGTCGTAAAGCCTTTCTTTAAAATACTACTAGTTATGTTCGCAGTGTCAGAATACCTCGGGCTACTACTGTAATAGATTTAGATGGTGACAGTAGGTGGCAGATTCATTTACTGTCCAAGTCCAGATCAGTTGAATTTATTTTATTATGATATACTTTTTCTTGTGTATAACAACTAAAAGTTTGGTTGATTTGTTTTTGTTGTTTTTTTTTTTTTTTTTTGCTACTTTTATGTAAGAAAAATTGGACAAGATTGAGTCTCCCAAAGCCAAAAATCCAATACTGAAAATATTCCGATATCCAAAATTCCGTGGGTGCGAATGAGAGACTGACACCTCTGCTGATTGTTCAGTGTAGACAAACTTTGTTTCATGCACAAAATTATTAAAAATATTGCATAAATTTATCTTCAGACTATTTTGTGTTTAGACTTGGGTTTCATCCCCAACCCTAATACACCTCATTATTTAATGCAAATATTCCAAAATGCGGAAAAATTCCAAATCCAAAAACGTGGATACTTCTAGTCCCAAGCATTTTGGATATAGGTGACTCCACCTGTACATGTGTCTGGTGGCACTGCTTTCAGGCCCGTCTTAACAGCATTGTAGGCCCTGAGCAAAGCAATCAATGCACTGGGGACCCTTCACACCCGTTCACAGGAATTAATTTAAAAAAATGATGACATGCCCCTCCAGTAGTCCCACGCCGCTTCCATATTGTCAATTGCTGTCAGCACTCTGATTGGTGGATAGCTACAGCCAACCACCAATAAGCATGCTACCAGCCATTCACTGTCTGCTGCAGGCTGGAAGGCAGGTAGAGAATGCTGCCTCGCCGCCCTGACTGTGTGACCACCACCCGCATTTGTTAAAAGCATACTATATTGGAGATCCAAACCTCCATGACATTGAATGGCTGCCCCCCACTGTCACTGCAGCGCACGCTGTCACGTATAATGCTACCTACCACCAGCGAGCCCCTTACTCCAATAACACCGGGCGCACTCAACGGTGCAGAGGTGACAGTGACCAGCTGTGTGAGATAAATGATAGAGAGGATCTGGTGAGGATATGATAAAGATAATACGGCCTGTATTTAAGTCCTACAATGTCCCTAACAAACTCTGCAGAACTCCTCAGGTACACCACCCGATTGTCTGGAGGAGTATATACATATTATATATATTATTGGTGACATACTAACAGTGCTGAGTGACCGTGATGAGGACGTACCCTTAAAAACTATACAGTGTGTGATAAATGGTGTAAGATCATCGCCAAAGGAGGCCAAGAAGCAGTCCTTTGGCGATAGGTGAGACATTATGGAGCCTCTCCCGCGCGCACTGATAGGTGAGACGGTGGAGGTTCTGCCTGCAGTGATACAGGCACTAATAGCTGTAGTGCACACAGGTGATAGGAAAAGCTGCCACGAAAATGACAGCATTCTTCTCCGCACACGGAGATACAGCAACTATGCCAGCAAAGACGTCCAGCTGAGTGCTCTGGAGCTACTCTGCCAGGTGATAAAGAGGTACCGGTGCTACCCGGGAAGTGATATTAGCACCATAGTGAGAGAGCAGCTTATTACAGTTCTCTCCAAGATGCAGAGCTCCAACATACACCTGTCATCGGCTGCAGCTGCCTGTCTGCACTTACCCCACCTGGGGTGTAACACTAGAGACCTTGATGAAGAGTCCCCGTATAAACTCCTTGCAAGAAAACACCTCCTGAAGAAGCTGCTATTGGAGGCACTGAAGACACTGCCCATATGCCTCGAGACAGCGGACCTGGTGAGACTCTTAAAAGAGTCCTAATGGAGTTTATTTCACATGATCTCATGTCATCAAGAGACCTTAACAATGTGGTCAAACATGTGGAAAAAGCACTGAGGTATCCCAGCCCTGACATACACTATGGTGGAAGGAAAGTGCCCAGTGCCTTTCTGAGAAGTGTGTGAGCCTGGCAGATGCCTGGTGGAAGGAAGGAGCCCCAAGTCCCTCACAGGTGACAAGAGAGAACAGAGTCCAGCAACAGCATATATTAGCATGGTCACAGGCGATCAGTGAGACCACCAGACACCAGGAATGGCTGGTGTTAGAGAGGAGGAAAGAGACCATCAGTGAGACCACCAAACTGCGGGAACAGCTGGTGTGAGAGAGGAGGAATGAGACTATCAGTGAGACCACCAGATCATGGCGTGAAAGAGGAGGAATGAGACCATCAGTAAGACCACCAGACCATGGTGTGAAAGACAAGGAAGAAGACCATCAGTAAGACCACCAGACCATGGTGTGAAAGAGAAGAAAGAAGACCATCAGTGAGAACACCACAGTGGTAACGGCTGGTGTGAGAGGGAAGGAGTAAGCAAGTAATTAGCCTATGTGAATCTCACGGCCGGTCCCAAGCCCGGAGAAATGGGGTGGTTTCCATGGCAGCTGGCTCCCGTTATATATAAATAACTGAAACCTGGTAGAAATAATAGGATTTTAATACCTACCGGTAAATCCTTTTCTCTTAGTCCGTAGAGGATGCTGGGGATGCTTCAAGAACCATGGGGTATAGACGGGATCCGCAGGAGACATAGGAACACTTTAAGACTTTGATTGGGTGTGAACTGGCTCCTCCCTCTATGCCCCTCCTCCAAACTCCAGTTTAAGGAACTGTGCCCAGGGAGACGGACATTTCGAGGAAAGAATTTATTGTTAAACCACGGTGAGCATCTTACCAGCTCACACCTCAGTATGCCGCAGAACTTGGCATTCAATAGAACACCAGCCGACGGCATGAAGAATATGCAGCAATACGCTGACATAAAGCATAACACAACCTGTGTGTGTAAGCACAGCCAATAACAGCAGAACGCATGCCATGGCATGAACCTCATCAGCAACAGGCTGACTGAAAAACAACACACCATGTGTGTAAACATACCCAATAACTGCAGATACAGTCCGCACTGGGACGGGCGCCCAGCATCCTCTACGGACTAAGAGAAAAGGATTTACCGGTAGGTATTAAAATCCTATTTTCTCATACGTCCTAGAGGATGCTGGGGATGCTTCAAGAACCATGGGGTTTATACCAAAGCTCTAGAACGGGTGGGAGAGTGCGGATGACTCTGCAGCACTGATTGACCAAACAAGAGGTCCTCATCAGCCAGGGTATCAAACTTGTAAACTTCGTAAAGGTGTTTGATCCCGACCAAGTAGCAGCTCGGCAAAGGTGTAGTGCCGAGACCCATCGGGCAGCCGCCCAGGATGAGCCCACCTTTCTGGTAGAATGGGCATTCACCGATTTCGGTAACGGCAATCCTGCCGTAGAATGAGCCTGCTGAATCGTATTACAAATCCAGCGCGCAATAGTCTGCTTAGAAGCAGTAGCCCCAATCTTGTTGGGAGCCCATAGGACAAACAGAGCCTCTGTTTTCCTAATATGAGCCGTTCTGGCGACATAGCTTTTTAAAGCTCTGACCACATCGTTAGACTTCGATTCCGCCAAGGTGTCAGTAGACACTGGCACCAGAATAGGCTGGTTTACGTGAAACCACTTTGGCAGAAATTGCTGACGGATTCTCAACTCCACTCTATCAGTATGGAAGATTAAATAGGGGCTTTTGTGAGACAAAGCCGCCAATTCAGATACCCGCCTTGCGGATGCTAAGGCCAACATCATGGCTACTTTCCAAGTAAGAAATTTTAATGCAACCTTACGTAAAGGTTCAAACTAATGTGATTGCAGGAACTGCAACACCACATTAAGATCCCATGGAGCCACAGGGGGCACAAAGGGAGGTTGTGCAACACGCCTTTCAAGAAGGTCTGTATTTCTGGAAGGGAGGCCAATTTCTTCTGAAAGAAAATTGATAAGGCCGAAATTTGTACTTTAATGGAGCCTAACTTTAGGGCAGCATCCACACCTGCTTGCAAAATATGGGGCAACCGCCCCAGCGGAAAATCCTCCGTAGGAGCTTTCTTGGATTCACACCAAGACACAAATTTTCACCAAATACGGTGGTAATGCTTTGCCGTTACTTCTTTTCTAGCCTGAAGACGTGTGGGAATTACTTCACTGGGAATACCCTTCCGGGCTAGGATTTGGCGTTCAACCGCCATGCCGTCAAACACAGCCGCGATAAGACGTGATACACGCACGGCCCCTGTCGTAACAGGACCTCTGGAAGAGGAAGAGGCCAGGTATCTTCTATGGGCAACTCCTGAAGATATGGATACCAGGCCCTCCTTGGCCAGTCTGGAACAATGAGCATCGCCTGTACCCTTGTTCCCCATATGATCTTTATCACCTTGGAATGAGTGGAAGTGGAGGGAACACCTAGACCGACTGAAACACCCACGGTGTCCCCAGGGCGCCCACCTCTATTACTTGAGGGTCCCTCGACCTGGAACAATATCTTTGAAGTTTCTTGTTGAGGCGAAACGTCAACATGTCTATTTGAGGAATTCCCCAACGACTTGACACTTCTGCAAAGACCTCTTGATGAAGACCCCACTCTCCTGAATGGAGATCGTGTCTGCTGAGGAAGTCAGTTTTCCCAGTTGCCTACACCCGAAATGAAGATTGCTGTCAGAGCGTTTACATGCCTTTCCGCCCAGCGGAAAACTTTTGTGGCTTCTGCCATCTCCGCTCTGCTCTCCGATCCGCCCTGGCGGTTTACGTACGCCACTGCTGTACGTTGTCAGACTGAATTAAGACAGGCAGACCACGAACAAGATGTTCCAGAATGTTTATGTGCAGACAAGCTTCCTGGCTTGACCATTTTCCCTGGAAATTCGTTTCCCCCAGAATGACTGCTCCCCAGCCCTGGAGACTTGCATCCATGGACACAAGGATCCCATCCTGGATCCCGAACCTTCGTCCCTCTAGGAGGTAAAAACTGAGCAGCCACCACAGGAGAGAAACTCTGGTCCTGGAAGATCAGATTATTTTCCGGTGCATGTGCAGGTGAGACCCGGACCAGGACCACATGTCCAATTGGTCCCGCTAAAAACCACTCTGGCATTTAACCTGCTCACTGAATGGCCTCGTAGGCCGCAACCCTCTTTTTAATCAATGGAACGTATAGATGGATTGACACTGTTGTAGATCAGACCCGACTCTGGATCTACACAGCTCTTTCCCTTGGAAGAAACAAACTCTCAACAGTTCTGTATTCAACATTTTTCCCAACGCCGACAACCGCGTCGTTGGGATCAACCGTGATTCTGGCAAGTTCATGAGCCAACCACTTTGTTGAAGATCCGTCAGGGATAAAACAACGTTTTGCGCCACTTGTTTCTTGCCCTCCCCGTACGCAGGAGAGCGTCCCAGTACAGAGTAATAATGACTCTTTTACTATTGAAGAAAACCATCATACCGCCATCACTCCGGTGAATTGGCACTGACAATCCTGAATAGCAAACCAGGTAAGCCTAATGCGGAGGAACCGTATTTAGACTGTCTTTCTCCTTAACAGATTGGAAATCCCTGCCCAGAGAGAATCCATCTTGTAGTTCAACTTCTTAAGTAGAAATTGTTTGGATCCTGACCCAACTCTTGTATGGCGTCGCATACTATCTCCCCGTCCAGAGGAGAATTGGAAAGGTTTATTTGAAAAATCAGTGAGGGGAATCGTCTGGAAACTTCAGTATGTCCCCCTTGGGACTTTATCCTCAAACTCACTGGTCCATGCCCGTTCCAGGACTGACTGAAGAGTATTAGACGCGGTCCCACCGGTGTGGGCTCCCGCAAGATAGACCCAGCGACATACGGTGGATGTGGTAGAAACAGAGGATGATTTCTGCGAACTTGAAAAGGCTGCTGACCTCTTACCTTTTCACCTTCCTCTACCTGCAAAGAAAGGGAAAACAGTATCCATTCGGTCGAAACGACTGCATCCTACAAAAATGCGTCACCAACCGTTGTGAGGGAACATAGGTCAAGAAGGTAGACTTACCAGTGGTATCTGCCGAGATCAACTTAAAGCCATCCCCAAATCAGACTTCACCTTCATAGGGAAGATACTCCAGTTCTTCTCGGAGTCAGCCTCAGCATTCCATTGGTGAATCCACAACGCCTTCCTAGCCGAGACCGCCATGGAAGTGGCCCGCGAAAACAAGAGTCCCACATCCCTTGTAGTCGCACGGCAGTATGCTGCAAAGATATAGACATGACTCAACTTAAGTTGCATACAACTACTCCCCCATGCGCATGTAATGCAAGTATAAACAACGTACATGCGGACACATAATTAGAGTATCACATATCTTCCTGCATACGATCCTTTGTGACAGGTCCCCGTGCAGAACAGGGGGTGACTCTCACCTTCTATCCATTGAGAAGGACAAACTTTACCTCAGCATTCAGTATAAATATCTTTATATACATATGTACATACATATATACCTTCCAATGTACACATACATCTATATATATATATATATATATATATATATATATACATACACATATCTAAATATATCTATATATATCTATATATATCTATATATATCTATATATATCTATATATATAGATAGATCGATCGATCTCTCTATATATATATATATATATATATATATATACACATACACATTTTTTTGTCAGGAACAGCAAGATCCCTAGTGACGTTAATACGTTCTAATGTGTATAAACAGGTACTGAATGCTAATTTTTGAGGATCTGATCAGTAAACACTATGGTCGACCTAAGAAAGATTTTCGAGTCGAACTCAGGGAGTAGTAACTGGGCAAAATAACATTCTTGAGACCCTGAGGGGTCTCCATAATAGTATCGCATCTGTGATCGAGCCACAAACCTATATAATCATACTATACATACATATTACATATAGGTATAGATCTATCTGATATGCATCATATTAACATGTCCATATCCACCCAGTCAGATATTGTTGGTGCCGATAGGGACACCCCCCACGTCTGTGTCTCCCATATAGTTTTCTCTTGGGAAAAATACACCTCTACTGACATGTTGACATATTTACATGTACTAAGTACCGTTAGGAGTCGACAGCACCGACATAGTCCTTTCCTTTGTGGCAGAGCCCTCAGCCTCAAATATGCCGACACATGTGTACCAAACACCCACCGACATTTCACTGGCTATAAGGGATAGACCCCAGTACATTTTGTCATGGAAACACAGAAGGAGTTTATCAGCTCATTTTCCCCAGCGCCCATGATATAGTGTTTTTATTTCCCTTTATATTACACCAAACCACTGTGCCCCCCCTCGTTTTCCACTCTGATCCAGGAAGGACCAGCGTCTCTGTGAGGAGAAAATGGCGCTGGAAGTGCTGTGAGGGCTAAGCCACGCCCCCTCACCGGCGCGCTTCAGTCCCGCTCAAATTCACATCTTTATACTGGCGGGGGTTATATTTTAGTGCCCAGGCACTTATAATACCAGTTTTAGAAGCTTCAGTGTCCATGCTGCCCAGGGCGCCCCCCCTGCGCCCTGCTCCCTGTCAGTGCCGCTGTGCGTGGGAGCATGGCGCGCAGCGCGACCGATGCGCGGTACCTTAACACTGAAGTCTTCTGCCATCACTGAAGTCTTCTTTTCTTCTTTATACTCACCCGGCTTCTTTCTTCTGGCTCTGTGAGGGGGTTGACGGCGCGGCTCCGGAAACAAGCAGCTAGGCGTACCAAGTGATCAGACCCTCTGGAGCTAATGGTGTCCAGTAGCCTAAGAAGCAGAGCCCTTGAACTCTTAAGAAGTAGGTCTGCTTCTCTCCCCTCACTCCCACGAAGCAGGGAGCCTGTAGCCAGCAGGTCTCCCTGAAAATAATAAACCTAACATAAAGTCTTTCCAGAGAAACTCAGTAGAGCTCCCCTGTGTGTGACCAGTCTCTCTGGGCACAGAATCTAAACTGGAGTCTGGAGGAGGGGCATAGAGGGAGGAACCAGTTCACACCCAATCAAAGTCTTAAAGTGTGCCTATGTCTCCTGCGGATCCCGTCTACACCCCATGGTTCTTGGAGCATCCCCAGCATCCTTTAGGACGTATGAGAAAATGTCATTAGAAAAAATACACACACAAACCAAGGAGTGCTGCCTTCGCAGGAGCACAGGCTGAGTAGCCCTGACAGCCACAAAGTCACCACACGGGGAGGATGGGCACCAGCAGCCACTTACTGTGACTTTGCAGTGAGTAAGAGGGGGCGCTTATCACACCTGTCAGTGAGAAGTTCCTAGTCTGCAGCAGCAGTCCTGGCCCTTGTCTGCCCAGCAACCACCGCTGGACTGCAATGCTCTTTTAAGGGGGGCTCCAGTCCCTTACTTTTCCAGGGGCACTCGGACTCCTGGATTCGCCCCTGATCCTGTGATTCCTGGCACCAAACCTACCCAAAGTTACCAATTCCACAAACCTTCTCTCGGAACTCAGCCCTCAAAGTTTGCAGATATATTGTGAAGAGGTAAAATTAAGTTAAATAAGCAGTTACCGGCTGTCCCCAATTCCAAAGGGTAGACACAAGTGTTGCCGGTTTGTACCTGAAAGTATTAAAATTCAATATACCATGTTCTAATCATATTCTGTGACATGCTGGGGATTGTAGTTCTCCAAGATCCAGCGGTACAGAATGTGCTTAGGGGATGCAATCAATTTGCCAGCTGTCGGGATCCCGGTGGTCAGGATACCAACGCCGGCATCCCGACAGCCAACAATGCCGACACCCGGAATCCCAGTGCACAGGGGCTAACCCCACTCGTGAGAGTGAGAACAGAACCTCTGGAAAGCGCAGCGAACCCACAAGGGGACTCTTAGAGCTTGCCCCACTGTCCGCATTCTGGCGGGCGGGATGCTGATGTCGGGATATTGACAGTCGGCATCCCGCCCGCCGGTAAATAGTATGTAATCCTGTGCTTAGATAAGCTGCAAAGTGTTCACTGAAAATGGTGTCAGGTCTGTAACATCGCAATTCCGCAGCAGTTGTATAATAACATCACAGGAAGACAGGCTATATAAAAAGAGGAAGGGGGTGGATGAGAAGTCACACAATGGAGCGGCTGCAGAACATGAAATTTATAGAACTGTTGTGAAACATTGTGACGCACGGGATGTACAAGCTCTGCTACGTGTTTTCAGCTCTCTGACTATATATATATATATATATATATATATATATATATATATATATATATTTGGCTTGGAAAACATCAGCTTTGACCTACCTGAGTAAAATAGTTTTTTTAAAATAAATGATCCAGAAAAAAGAAAAAACTCCCACTGAATGATTTCCCGCTTACAAGAAACAATTTTGTTGCTGACTCTACAAACAGCATCCAGGTTTCGTACCTTTCTCGTCACCATGTTATATAATGCGGCTGTGCGTCAGTCATACCAGCAGCAGGCATGCATCAATTCTGACAAACTATTGAACTACTGCATTTCTGTACAATTACATCCATGTACAACAGAGAGACACAGGTTACTGTCTGAATGTTTTTAACCAGGTTGTGGGTCTTATTCAGGTTTATTAGCAAACCAAAAAAGCACACTAATGGGCAAAACCATGCTGCACCGCAGGTGGGGGAGATGTAACATGTGCAGAGAGAGTTAGATTTGGGTGGGTTATATTGTTTCTGTGCAGGGTAAATACTGGCTGCTTTATTTTTACACTGCAATTTAGATTTCAGTTTGAACACACCCCACCCAAATCTAACTCTCTCTGCACATGTTACATCTGCCCCACCTGCTGTGCAGCATGGTTTGGCCATTAGTGTGCTTTTTTTGGTTTGGGTATGGGTCATAGGGTCGACAGTCATTAGATCGACACAGTCATTAGCTCGACATAGAAAAAGGTTGACATGAGTTGTTTACTTTTTTTTGGTGTCGATTTCTTCATTAAGTGACGGGGAACCCCAATTAGTGCACCATGTTCCCTCGCATGGCTCGCTCCACTCCCCATGCTTCGGGCAAGGTGCCTCGCCCTGCTACCGCTTCGCTCGGCACAGGTTACCGTTCCTAATCGTAGTCCACATGGATCGTAAAGTATGAAAACGTTCAAAAAATTAAAAAAAATTGAAAAAAGCATGTTGACCTTTTTCCATGTCGATCAAGTACATGTCGACCTAATGCATGTCGGCCAATAGTGGTCGACCTAGTGATCGTATCTCTTTGGTTTGCTAACAAACCTGAATAACCCCCTGTGTATTGAATAGCGAGCGTTTGCAACAAATATCTGCAGACATCAATTCTGGTATTAATAAGTCTCATCCACCTGCTATATTAGATTGTAAATTATATTTCTTGCAGGGCTCCGACCTTAACAACCGGAAGTAGGTTCAAATACATAAAGTGGAGAGAAAAGAGTTGTATTTTTAACCTGGATATTTATGACTGTTTGTTTGCCCGGCACTAATGGGAAAAACTTTTAAGGACATTTCATTAAAAGTGATGTTTTAAATAAAACCCTTTTTAAGGTGTGTGCCTGCCAAATACATCCCTTTTCTCTCCTCTTTATATATCTGACAATGGGGGTAATTCTGAGTTGATCGCAGCAGGATTTTTGTTAGCAGTTGGGCAAAACCATGGAGGTCATTCCGAGTTGTTCACTCGCAAGCCGCTTGTAGCAGCTTTGCACACGCTAAGCCGCCGCCTACTGGGAGTGAATCTTAGCTTATCAAAATTGCGAACGAAAGATTAGCAATATTGCGAATAGACACTTCTTAGCAGTTTCTGAGTAGCTCCAAACTTACTCGGCATCTGCGATCAGTTCAGTGCTTGTCGTTCCTGGTTTGACGTCACAAACACACCCAGCGTTCGCCCAGACACTCCTCCATTTCTCCAGCCACTCCCGCGTTTTTCCCAGAAACGGTAGCGTTTTTTCACACACTCCCATAAAACGGCCAGTTTCCGCCCAGAAACACCCACTTCCTGTCAATCACATTACGATCACCAGAACGAAGAAAAAACCTCATAATGCCATGAGTAAAATTCCTAACTGCATAGCAAATTTACTTGGCGCAGTCGCACTGCGGACATTGCGCATGCGCATTAGCGACTAATCGCTCCGTTGCGACAAAAAAATAACGAGCGAACAACTCGGAATGACCCCCCATGTGCACTGCAGGGGGGGCAGATGTAACACCTGCAGAGAGAGTTAGATTTGGGTGTGGTGTGTTCAATCTGCAATCTAAATTGCAGTGTAAAAATAAAGCAGCCAGTATTTACCCTGCACAGAAACAAAATAACCCACCCAAATCTAACTCGTTCATATCGTTCAGTGTGTAGGCACCAATGATGCGCGGCCCCGCGGTCGTTCATCGTTGGTGCCGGGTCGCTTATGCATGCAGGCCAATATGGACAATCTCGTCCATATTAGCATGCGCTGCTATGGAGCCGGGTGACGGGTAGAGTGCAGAAACTTCACTCCCACGTCACCTCTTCCCCCCGCCACCGGGTCGCCCGTCTGCCGTATCGGGCGTCGGGCAGCTCGGTGGCGGGTCGTGTGATTTGTAGGGCCCATTAGACTTTAAAAGCCTACTTCTCTGTAAAAAGGACATCAATCATTGATGCTACCAAGAAGACACATCAGTTTTGTTAACTGTTCTTCAGTGTTTGGATTCAGGTTGTGATGAATGATTTACAGTTTGGCTCCGTGTCATAGAATACCATAGAAGCCACAGGCACATGACATATGGAAAAAAATACCAAATGTATGGACTCCTGTCCCCACCTAATGTGCGAACAAGTGTGCACACTCCCAAGCGCTGGTGATAATCGAGAAATGGAGATTAAATGATGGTGCAGGCTGCCGCCCCTACTTATAAGGATAATTGTATTCCTTATACAGGTTGAGTATCCCTTATCCAAAATGCTTGGGACCAGAGGTATTTTGGATATGGGATTTTTCCGTATTTTGGAATAATTAGATACCATAATGAGATATCATGGTGATGGGACCTAAATCTAAGCACAGAATGCATTTATGTTACATATACACCTTATACACACAGCCCGAAGGTGATTTTAGCAAATATTTTTTATTACTTTGTGCATTAAACAAAGTGTGTCTACATTCACACAGTTCATGTATGTTTCATATACACCTTATATACACTGCCTGAAGGTCATTTATTACAATATTATTAATAACCTTGTGTATTAAATAAAGTTTGTGTACATTGAGGAATCAGTAAAAAAAAAATTCACTATCTCACTCTCACTCAAAAAAGTCCGTATTTTGGAATATTCCGTATTTCGGAATATTTGGATATGGGATACTCAACCTCTATTACCTAGAAACACTACTTTGCCCAGGAGTAAACTCCTTGCAAATAAAGAGGGGCGCTGTCTGCACCAATCAATAGAAACCACATAAATATATTAATAATAAAATTTCATATAGTTTATTTATTTAAAAAACTCAAATATCACATATATATGCTGCAGCATAAAAGGTGTTCAATCAAAAACCATGATTAGATGAACATCAAATCAATTCATATGTTTACATATTCCCCCAATCTACAATCCATGATTAATATAGGCCATAAAACAATCAATAAAAGACTTTGTATACGACTATTTCTTACTAATGTCCACTGAACTATATATGCAGAGTGGTATGGGATGGTCTTCAAACACTATGGGGTCGATTCTATTCGGCAACTAATGAATAGCGCCGGGAATTAGCTCCCGACGCTATTCAATTCAGCAACTAGTTACGTCGGCGATGGCCCGTTCTCGCCGACAAAACAGGTTGAATTGTCGGGAGAACGGGCATTCTCCGACTTAACTCTACGGCGCGAGGCAGATTCCCGACAGAATCAGCCTCGCGCCGGCCGCGAGGCAGCACTTTTGTCGGGTTTTTTCTCTCATCCCCGGGGATGAGAGAAGAATTCCCGACAATTGCAGGTAATTAGTTGCTGAATTGAATAGCGTCGGGAGCCAATTCCCGGCGCTATTCATTAGTTGCCGAATAGAATCGACCCCTATGTGTTCATGTGTCCCAAAACTGCTTAAGGTCTTTTTTTGCACACACTGATTTATATAATTAAATATTTGCCATTCATATCACACATTCTTAAAAAAGCCTTGAGGGCCCTACACACTGGCCGATTTTTTGAAAGATATGAACGATCTCGTTCATAAATGAACGAGAACTCGTTCATATCTTTCAGTGTGGAGACTCCTGCGATGAACGATGCGCGGCCCCGCGCTCGTTCATCGCTGGTCTCCCGTCGGCTGTGCATGCAGGCCAATATGGACGATCTCGTCCATATTTGCCTGCACTTCAATGCAGCCGCGTGACGGGGGGAGTGAAGAAACTTCACTCCCCCCGTCACTGCCCCCCCGCCGCCGGGTCGCTCGACGGCCGTATCCGCCGTCAGGCAGCTCGGCGGCGGGTCGGCCAGTGAGTAGGGCCCTTTGGAGAGAGATAAAGTGGAGAAGTCGTCCAAAGCACCTAATCAGCTTCCTTCATTTATCTAGCACAATCTTAAAATGATGGTTCAAAGCAGATTGGTTACTTTGGGCAACTACTCCACTCTCTCCAAGGCTTGATACATTTCCCCCAGTATCTTGAAAAGATCTCCAAAGTCAAGGTTACAAAGTCAGTATGTTTATTCCAGGACCATCTGTTTAATTTCCCATCACATAAGTGAAGTAAAGCAGAATCCTGGCGACTCTCCCCCTGCATTTTAACATCCGTAGCTGCACACTCCAGTGCGTTTGAGACAAGTCGATCATATGGTTATTCAGCTGCATTAAACTGTGCTCATGTGTCACTTCTTATTATGGGCAAGTTTTGGAATATATAGTTAGCAAAACGAATGATCAGGATTTTGCGCATGAAAATAAATGCTAGGACTCTGACCGAGCACAGCTCCCCTCAGGCTGCCGCGGGTAACCGAGACCAATTCTAGCAGATCCAACAATGTCATCAGATATTACTCAGTCAGAGACTTGCTGGCCAATATTATATTAATAAACTGAATCTGAAAAAAAAAGGGAAGTCAAAGACCACATCAGTTTCCCTGCTATAGAATTGTGCAAAATGCAACAAAGAGTACATATACAGTAGCTAAACATACTGTATAAAGGTGAAAAACAATATATATTTTTATTTAATAAAGATAAAACCTAAACTGTACTGGGCCCTACACACTGGCCGACATGACTGCACGATATGAACGATCTCGTTCATTAATGAATGAGATAACGTTCATATCGTGCAGTGTGGAGGCTCCAGCGATGAACGATGCGCGGCCCCGCGCTCGTTCATCGCTGGTCCCCCGTCGGCTGTACATGCAGGCCAATATGGACAATCTCGTCCATATTTGCCTGCACGTCAATGCAGCCGGTTGACGGGGGGAGTGAAGAAATTTCACTCCCCCCGTCACTGTCCCCCCGCCGCTGGGTCGCCCGTATCCGCCGTCGGGCAGCTCGGCGGCGGATCGGCCAGTGTGTAGGGCCTATAAGTTTGTTTGATGAAAAGGCATTGGTGCTTATTTTAGTAACATTGGATTTTTTGACACCTTTCTAAGGCTGCAAGCCAGGGGTGGGGAACCTTTTTTCTACCAAGGGCCATTTGGATATTTATAAAATCCTTCGTGAGCAATACAAAAATTCTCAACTTAAAAAAATTACCCTGCCCCCCAGTAGGTCTGCCCCTTAGAGGTACCCCAAAAACTGGGTGTGGCCAATTAAAATGGGATCCGATACACATATGCCCCCAATAGTGCAGTGCCAGATCTACAATTGCCCCCACAGTGCCAGGTATACAAATGCCCCCACAGTGTCAGGTATACAAATGCCCCCACAGTGTCAGGTATACAAATGCCCCCACAGTGCCAGATCCACAAATACCCCCACAGTGCCAGGTATACAAATACCCCCACAGTGTCAGGTATACAAATGCCCCCACAGTGCCAGATATACAAATGCCCCTACAGTGCCAGATCCACAAATGCACCCACAGTGCCAGGTATACAAATGCCCCCACAGTGGCAGATCCACAAATGCCCCCACAGTGCCTCTCCACCCTACTGTGCTGCTCACCGCTGCTGCTGCTGCTGCTGCTCCATCCGGCGGAGTGTCTCGGGTGTCAGGGGGTCAGGACAGGGAGGAGAGCGCGGCTATGTCTGTCGGCGGCGGCGTGTAGGACCTCATATCAGCCGCCGGTTCATGAGCCAATCAGAGCTCGCGGACCGGCAGCGGCGGCTCCTGATTGGCTGCCGGTCCGCGAGCTCTGATTGGCCCACGAACCGGCGGCTGGTTTGAGATCTTACCTGCCGCCGGACATAGTAGCTGCGCTCTCCTCCCTGACAGCGGAGACTCGCTGCCGCCGGACTGAGCGGCGGCGTGTCTCACTGACACAAGCGGGTGGGCCGGAACCAACGGCTTTGCAGGCCTTATACGGCCCGCAGGCCGGAGGTTCCCCACCCCTGCTGTAAGCAATGTTCTTTTTTTTTACAATTGTACTCTATTTTATTAAGAATAAAAGTATTTTTGATATCAACTAATGATTGGCCATTGGGACCTTGTCTTTGGGTGATTTGGTTGAAGGATATATTTCCAGAATACATCGGATATACCAGTCTTCATTATTGGGATTTCCATGATTACCCAAGCTGAGAGAACCTGTATAATCATTTGAGATGGGACACTGTTTCAATAAGGTATTTTATTAATCTTTTAACTTTTCGACATACAGATGTGTCCACTGACTTCTATCCTCCCTGCATGTTAAACAGCCCTTCTGCGGCGTGACTCGGCAGCTCAGAGCGTCTTTACATTCAACTTTTTCCATTAAAAATTTAGGAGGTTTAGGCTGCGGGGAAGTAAGGGGCATTGGGGAAAGGTAAGTATACTTACCTTGCCCCTGTTGGGATTCTCACCATCTATTTAAACAATGTTGCACCCCAAATCTAGGAATGGTGAGTGCCGTAGATTAAGAGTGTGTGTGTGTGTGTGTGTGTGTGTGTGTGTGTGTGTGTGTGTGTGTGTGTGTGTGTGTGTGTGTGTGTGTGTGTGTGTGTGTTAATTAATTTTTTAACCCTATGAAGTAGATCTACTAAGGAGTGGGTTGTCACTGTTAGTTTTAAAACAGCAATAGGAATAAATGCTAAACAGGCCTGGCTTAGCGTTTATTTTACAACCCGCTCCTTGGTAAATCTACTCCCGCAACTTTATTTAACTCTATTCGAAATAACTTCATTAACAGAATGACTTGAGAAGTCTAAAGCCAGACCCTAAGCAGTGAGAGGGGAAAAAAGTTGAACTTATAGGGGCGTATGCAATTAGCTCCGTTTTTATCACCTATGTGAAAAAACTGAGCTTTTTCGCTATTTTTAGGGCGAATGGAGATTCGCCCTATGCAATATTTTCGCCTAGGTGAAAAATGTGACAGGGGCAGAAAACAGGTGGATCAGCGAATCCACTTGATTTCCGGTGAAAATGCGGGCCATTTTCGCCGATTTTGAGGCATTTTTCGCCAATTCCTTTTCACTTAATAAAAGAAGGTGAAAAGGCATTGGCGAAAATGCCTTCAAAACTGCCGAAAACGGCCCTAAATGAATACGAGTGGGGCGAATTCATTAGCTCCGAAATGTAATCAGAACTAATTGCATACACCCCATAGACCAGTGGTTTCCAAACTTTTTTGAATCACGGCGCCCTAGAATATCAGAATTTTTTTCACGGCATCCCTAGGCCAAAAATTTCTTATTGAGAAATTTAGAAAGAAATATTACATTAAGTAGATCGCGTTATATGTCATCCTTAGGGTCAGTTGTGTGGTGACGGACAAGATTTGCTTGTTTGGCCACATATTTTATGACTGGCAGCCACCAGCACTGGTTTTGCCTATTATATGGACCATGAATAATTTCAATTGGTCCTGGACCACCAACCCAGGGCACCCCTGCAAGTGTCCCGAGGCACCCCAGGGAGCCACGGCACACAGTTTGGGAAAATCTGCCATAGACTATTTATACTCGGAGTGGAAGCAGGATGGCGCACTTGTGACTCAGACTCACACGGCTCAGATGTAATTTTGTCATTTCACACCTCACGCCGCCTCTGTAAGTGCTGTGGATTTTCTGACTGACTATAGTATTAGTTTCCATTTGGCAATGTGCTTATATCTTAAATACTACTTTCATATACAGGTTGAGTATCCTATATCCAAATATTCCGAAATACGGAATATTCCGAAATACGGACTTTTTGGAGTGAGAGTGAGATATTGAAAACTTTGTTTTTTGATGGCTCAATGTACACAAACTTTGTTTAATACACAAAGTTATTAAAAAATATTGTATTAAATGACCTTCAGGCTGTGTGTATAAGGTGTATATGAAACATAAATGAATTGTGTGAATATACATACACTTTGTTTAATGCACAAAGTTATAAAAAATATTGGCTAAAATCACCTTCGGGCTGTGTGTATAAGGTGTATATGAAACATTAATGCATTCTGTGCTTAGACTTAGGCCCCATCACCATGATATCTCATTATGGTATGCAATTATTCCAAAATACGGAAAAATCCCATATCCAAAATACCTCTGGTCCCAAGCATTTTGGATAAGGGATACTCAACCTGTAATACTATACAGAGCTACAGCATTATATCATTAACAAATACTACAAAATGTGTACAATATTAATACAATATTTTTATTGGGTGCAAGAGAAAGATAATATGTATTAGTCAGAGTAGTATTAATTTGGAAAATGGTTGGAGCATGGTGACATGACAGCATGATTACATCATGGTGGCCCCGCCTCCTCAAACACAATGCCGCAATTGGCAGCATTGTGAAGTGTGTGTAGGGGGAGGGAGGGGCAGCGACACAATGATGCATATTTTCGCACTGCGCATGCTCTAGAGCCGAGCTTACGCAAATAAGGAAGGAGCAGGTTGATAAGGACTTCAATCGCATCACTGCTTGCAACTGAGGATTCATAACTGGCCTGTAAAGTTTTGTGTGGCCATTGGGATGGAACTGTGGACTACACATATAATGCACTACAGACATTGGGAGCTAACCTTCTTGCATTCTATTCAATCAAATAAATCACATGACCGGATCTCAACTGGCGGTCAGCATACTGACCCCAGGATCCTAGCAGCAGAATGCTAACGGGGTGGGGGTGGGGGGAGGGCGAGTGCAACAAAGCCACTTGCGGGCTCACTGCACTCGTCACGCAACGGGCTCGGTGGCTTGCTCTGCTCACACCAGGATCTATTCCCACTCTATAGGTGTTGTGGACACCCATGAGTGGGAATAGACCCTGTGGGTAGGCATTCTGACTGCCGGCATTTTGAGCGCTCGGGATTCCAGCGTCGGCATGGTGACCACCGGGATCCTGAGCACCGGTAACATGACTGCATCCTGACTGGCTTACAGGTATAGAGGGGAAATCCCAAGTGGGTCCCACCTCCTCCTCAAGAGGTCAGTAACTCAGTGGAGCAGGATCAAGAATAAACTTGGTTGCTTGGTTTGTTTCTATGGAAAGATTAGCTCTCCTGTTAAACAGAGTGGGTGGTCCTGAGTTATTGGCCCTGAGTTATTGGCCCAAGAAAATTTGATAGACTCCAGAGCGACCAGTCATGTGTCTAATGGTAATAATGTTTAATTTGCAAGTCCTCTTTATTGGTTGGTCAAGCACCTCTTTGGTGACCGGCCAAACCCTCTTAGCTTGGGCCCCTACAACTGCATTCCCTGGTGGGTCCTTCATGCCCAGTCCCTCTGCTGGCCCAAACGGAGAGCATTGCACAGTAAATGGCAGTTCATGGTGTCAAGATGGAAACCTTTTGCATGGTCTGCTGATAATATTGAGAGCTTCACTACGCGTTTCAGCAGTTGCCCCCTGATGAAGTCAGAACTCAGAAGAAACGTGTAGGTTTGCTATTAATAATATCATCAGACTGTGCAATAGGTTTGACATTTCTTGACACTCTCTTGCTAATACTGGAATTGATGTCTCAATTTACCTATTTGAATTTTATTTAAAGTTCCGTTATTTTGTTAAACTTTGTGTTAGTCACACACTTTTTACTCTTACTACCCCCTTACTGTGTCGGCGGTCCCTCTCCCTTGATTCCAAAAATTCTAATGCATTCTTGGTATTTGGTGTACAATCTAAGGGGGTGATTCAGGCCTGATCGCTAGGCTTTTAAAATTGTAGTCCTGCAATCAGATAGTCATCACTCAAGAGGAGTGTATATTCGCCGTGCAAGTGTGCGAACGCATGTGTACGCCGAGCTGCTGAAAAAACCCTCAGTCAGCGAAAAGCTGCAAATCTGTTCACACCTCGCTCACCAGTGAATGGTTTTTACCAGTGTGTGCAGTATGTGCGCAGCCCAGGACTTACTCCTACAGTGCAATCAGAACAGGCTGATCGGGTCCGGAGCTGACGGAACACACCCTCCCTGAAAACACTTGGGAACGCCTGCGTTTTCCCTGACACTCCCAGAAAACAGTCAGTTACCACACCCACAATCAGCCTCCACCTGCCAATCAGTATGCGAATGGCTGTGAGATTAGAATTTTCGCACCAGCTTGTCGCTGACCGGCCATACCTGTTGTTGTTTGCTGACGCGCGTGCGGATTGCGGTGCATACGCATGCGCAGTTAATCACTGATCGCCCGCTGTGCGAAAACGCACAGCAGCCATCAGGTCTGAATCGGGCCCTAAGCGTGTGCACCTCCATTGTCTATTCATGCGATTGTACATAAAAAACAAAAATATTGCATTTGTATCCAGTTTTAGACTACCCTTAAAAATCCCAAGTAAGGCAATTTGTCCACCTGTCATAATCAGCACCACTTTGCCGGATTTCGACGGCTCTTGTAGATTATTGTGGAGAAGTGCGACTAGGTGAGGGAGTCTTGGCAAATGTTCAGAACATTTTCCATCATTAACACAGATTAATAGATAATCTGATTGGAGAGATAAAAGCTTTAATCAGCACAAAATGTATCAATTTGATGAACGTGACCAGGTTTTAGGTAATTGTTATCTCCTGTCAGATTATACATTTCCGTGTTACAAGTCAATTGGCTTTCTCCAGCCAGTTTATAAGTAATTTACTGCAAGAGGCAATTGGATTATAGAATTCAATTGAACTTGTTAGAGAAAGCATTTTTCTCTGCCTGTATCAAAGGTTTCACACTGATGAAAATGACTGTTATTGTGAAAGATTTAATCTGGATCCCAGGGATAACATATGTTCACGGGGAAATTTCCTTGTTCTTCTACTCTGCAAATCTATTCCGAACTGAAAGAAAGAAAATACCCTTGTTTCCTCAGTCTGAAGATTTTCTTACAAAGAACTTCACTTTTTTATATTAACAGTTCTCTCACCCCATCTAACAAGCATCACTTAGGAATTCCCATGCATTGAACATGGCTTGGTTCTCTCCACTGGGACCTACGTGAATCATTAAATATACTATGTAATATATGGGCACAGGTTGCAGGCATAACGTCGACAGTTTTGATGTTGAAATTGAACATGTTGGCATCTGCAAAATGTCAAAAGGTTTACAAAGTCGACATGTGAAATGTCGACATTTTGCAGGGATTGGAGGGTTAGGCTGTGGCAGCGAATAGTTAGGATTAGGCACTAGGGGGAGAGTTAGGTTGTGGCAGCGGAGAATTAGAATTAGGCACGGGGGGGGGGAGGGTTAGGGTTAGGTTGTGGGAGGAGAGGTTAGGCACTGGGGGGGGGTTAGGTTGTGGGAGGAGGCGATAGGCACTGGGGGGAGGGTTAGTCTGTGGCATCAGAGTTAGGATTAGGTACTAGGTCGGGGGGTTAGGGTTAGGTTGTGGGAGGAGAGGTTAGGCACTGGGGGGGGGTTAGGTTGTGGGAGGAGAGGATAGGCATTAGGGGGAGGGTTAGGCTGTGGCAGCGGAGAGTTAGGATTAGGTACTAGGTCGGGGGGTTAGGTTGTGGGAGGAGAGGTTAGGCACTAGGGGGAGGGTTAGGATGAGGGAGGGGCAGGTTAGGCACTAGGGGGAGGGTTAGGTTGTGGGAGGAGAGGTTAGGCACTAGGGGGAGGGTTGCGGTTAGGATGAGGGAGGGGCAGGTTAAGCACTAGGGGGAGGGTTAGGTTGTGGGAGGAGAGGTTAGGCACTAGGGAGAAGGTTAAGTTGTGAGAGGAGAGGTTAGGCACTAGGGGGAGGGGCAAGTTAGGCACTAGGGGCAGTGTTAGGTTGTGGGAGAGGTTAGGCACTAGGGAGAGGGTTTGGATTAGGCTGAGGGAGGGGCAGGTTAGGCACTAGGGGGAGTGTTAGGGTTAAGCTGCGGTATATGAGGTAATGCACTAGGCGGAGGGTTAGGGTTAGGCTGAGGGAGGGGCAGGTTAGGCACTAGGGGGAGGGTTAGGTTGTGGGAGGAGAGGTTAGGCACTAGGAAGAGGGTTAGGCTGAGGGAGGGGCAGGTTAGGGTTAGGCAGTAGGGGGAGTGTTAGGGTTAGGCTGCGGTATGTGAGGTTATGCACTAGGGGGAGGGTTAGGGTTAGGCTGTGGGAGGGGTAGGTTAGGCACTAGGGGGAGGGTTAGGTTGTGGGAGGAGAGGTTAGGCACTAGGGAGAGGGTTGGGGTTAGGCTGAGGGAGGGGCAGGATAGGGTTAGGCACCAGGGGTAGTGTTAGGGTTAGGCTGCGTTATGTGAGGTTAGGCACAAGGGTGAGGGTTAGGGTTAGGCTGAGGGAGGGGCGGGTTAGGGTTAGGCTGAGGGAGGGGCGGGTTAGGGTTAGGCACTAGGGGAACGATACATCGGCTGTACCATACATACTGGACGATATATCGCCACATTTCCCAACATCCTGTCAGCAGGGACAACCCGGCAAACAACCCATGGAAGCACGCAGTAGTGGGTACACACTAGGTGATGTGCTCAATATGTCGGTCTGATCCGCTGGATCAGATGACAAATCGCCTAGTGTGTACCCAGCTTTAGGGTTAGGTTACAGGAGGGGAGGATAGGATTAGGCACCACGGAAAGGGTTATGCTGAGGGAGGGAAGGGTTAGGCACTATTTGGAGGGGTAGGTTGCGGGAGGGGGTGTTAGGGATAGGCATCAGGGGGAGGGTTAGAGTTATGTAAAATGTTGACATTTTGCAGGGATTGGAGGGATAAACTGTAGCAATGGAGAGTTCGGATTAGGCACTAGGGGGAGGGTTATGGTTAGGCTACGGGAGGGGAGGTTAGGCACTAGGTGGTGGGATAGGTTTAGGCACTGGGTGGAGGGTTAGGGTTAGACACTAGGGGGAGGGTTAGGGGACAGCGATAATCACCACTGTAAGAGCAGCTGAAAGTCCTCATCAGCTGACCACCAGACCCGGGAGACACCGCTGGGGCTGCCGGAGCCGCCAAACAAGTTAAGTAACCACTAGACCAGGCATTCCCAACCGCGGTCCTCAAGGCACACCAACAGTGCAGGTTTTAATGATATCCAGTCTTAAGCACAGATGGTAAAATCAAAATAACTGAGGTACTAATAAAGTCACCTGTGTTCAAGTAGGGATATCACTAAAACCAGGACTGTTAGTGTGCCTTGAGGACCGAGGTTGGGAAACACTGCACTAGACTATCAGGAACATTTCATCAAATTCTAATCATGGTAACATTATGAATGTTGACAAAATATACCACACCCTATAGGCACTATATAAAATAAGATTTTACTTACCGATAAATCTATTTCTCGGAGTCCGTAGTGGATGCTGGGGTTCCTGAAAGGACCATGGGGAATAGCGGCTCCGCAGGAGACAGGGCACAAAAAGTAAAGCTTTTCCAGATCAGGTGGTGTGCACTGGCTCCTCCCCCTATGACCCTCCTCCAGACTCCAGTTAGGTACTGTGCCCGGACGAGCGTACACAATAAGGGAGGATTTTGAATCCCGGGTAAGACTCATACCAGCCACACCAATCACACCGTACAACTTGTGATCTAAACCCAGTTAACAGTATGATAACAGCGGAGCCTCTGAAAGATGGCTTCCTTCAACAATAACCCGAATTTGTTAACAATAACTATGTACAATTATTGCAGATAATCCGCACTTGGGATGGGCGCCCAGCATCCACTACGGACTCCGAGAAATAGATTTATCGGTAAGTAAAATCTTATTTTCTCTATCGTCCTAGTGGATGCTGGGGTTCCTGAAAGGACCATGGGGATTATACCAAAGCTCCCAAACGGGCGGGAGAGTGCGGATGACTCTGCAGCACCGAATGAGAGAACTCCAGGTCCTCCTTAGCCAGAGTATCAAATTTGTAAAATTTTACAAACGTGTTCTCCCCTGACCACGTAGCTGCTCGGCAAAGTTGTAATGCCGAGACCCCTCGGGCAGCCGCCCAAGATGAGCCCACCTTCCTTGTGGAGTGGGCCTTTACAGATTTAGGCTGTGGCAGGCCTGCCACAGAATGTGCAAGTTGGATTGTGCTACAGATCCAACGAGCAATCGTCTGCTTAGACGCAGGAGCACCCATCTTGTTGGGTGCATACAATATAAACAACGAGTCAGATTTTCTGACTCCAGCTGTCCTTGCAATATATATTTTTAATGCTCTGACAACGTCCAGTAACTTGGAGTCCTCCAAGTCACTTGTAGCCGCAGGCACTACAATAGGCTGGTTCAGATGAAATGCTGACACCACCTTAGGGAGAAAATGCGGACGAGTCCGCAGTTCTGCCCTGTCCGAATGGAAAATCAGATATGGGCTTTTGTAAGATAAAGCTGCCAGTTCTGACACTCTCCTGGCCGAAGCCAGGGCTAGAAGCATGGTCACTTTCCATGTGAGATATTTCAAATCCACCTTTTTTAGTGGTTCAAACCAATGAGATTTTAGAAAGTCCAAAACCACATTGAGATCCCACGGTGCCACTGGATGCACCACAGGAGGCTGTATATGCAGCACTCCCTTAACAAAGGTCTGGACTTCAGGGACTGAAGCCAATTCTTTTTGAAAGAAAATCGACAGGGCCGAAATTTGAACCTTAATAGATCCCAATTTGAGACCCATAGACAATCCTGATTGCAGGAAATGTAGGAATCGACCCAGTTGAAATTCCTCCGTCGGAGCACTCCGATCTTCGCACCACGCAACATATTTTCGCCAAATTCGGTGATAATGTTGCACGGTTACTTCCTTCCTTGCTTTAATCAAAGTAGGAATGACTTCTTCCGGCATGCCTTTTTCCTTTAGGATCCGGCGTTCAACCGCCATGCCGTCAAACGCAGCCGCGGTAAGTCTTGAAACAGACAGGGACCCTGCTGAAGCAAGTCCCTCCTTAGAGGTAGAGGCCACGGATCTTCCGTGATCATCTCTTGAAGTTCCGGATACCAAGTCCTTCTTGGCCAATCCGGAACCACTAGTATCGTTCTTACGCCTCTTTGCCGTATAATTCTCAATACTTTTGGTATGAGAGGCAGAGGAGGAAGCACATACACCGACTGGTACACCCAAGGCGTTACCAGCGCGTCCACAGCTATTGCCTGCGGATCTCTTGACCTGGCGCAATACCTGTCCAGTTTTTTGTTGAGGCGAGACGCCATCATGTCCACCATTGGTCTTTCCCAACGGGTTAGCAGCATGTGGAAGACTTCTGGATGAAGTCCCCACTCTCCCGGGTGAAGATCGTGTCTGCTGAGGAAGTCTGCTTCCCAGTTGTCCACTCCCGGGATGAACACTGCTGACAGTGCTATCACATGATTCTCTGCCCAGCGAAGAATCCTTGCAGCTTCTGCCATTGCACTCCTGCTTCTTGTGCCGCCCTGTCTGTTCACATGGGCGACTGCCGTGATGTTGTCCGACTGGATCAACACCGGTTTTCCCTGAAGCAGAGGTTCTGCCTGGCTTAGAGCATTGTAGATTGCTCTTAGTTCCAGAATGTTTATGTGAAGAGACGTTTCCAGGCTCGTCCATACTCCCTGGAAGTTTCTTCCTTGTGTGACTGCTCCCCAGCCTCTCAGGCTGGCGTCCGTGGTCACCAGTATCCAATCCTGTATGCCGAATCTGCGGCCCTCCAATAGATGAGCACTCTGCAACCACCACAGAAGAGACACCCTTGTCCTTGGAGACAGGGTTATCCGCAGGTGCATCTGAAGATGCGACCCTGACCATTTGTCCAACAGATCCCTTTGGAAAATTCTTGCGTGGAATCTGCCGAATGGAATTGCTTCGTAAGAAGCCACCATTTTTCCCAGGACTCTTGTGCATTGATGTACAGACACCTTTCCTGGTTTTAGGAGGTTCCTGACAAGCTCGGATAACTCCTTGGTTTTTTCCTCCGGGAGAAAAACCTTTTTCTGAACCGTGTCCAGAATCATCCCTAGGAACAGCAGACGAGTTGTCGGCATTAACTGGGATTTTGGAATATTCAGAATCCACCCGTGCTGTTTTAGCACTTCTTGAGACAGTGCTAATCCCATCTCTAGCTGTTCTCTGGACCTTGCTCTTATTAGGAGATCGTCCAAGTATGGGATAATTAATATGCCTTTTCTTCGAAGAAGAATCATCATCTCGGCCATTACCTTTGTAAAGACCCGAGGTGCCGTGGACAATCCGAACGGCAGCGTCTGAAACTGATAGTGACAGTTTTGTACAACGAACCTGAGGTACCCCTGGTGTGAGGGGTAAATTGGAACGTGGAGATACGCATCCTTGATGTCCAAGGATACCATAAAATCCCCCTCTTCCAGGTTCGCTATCACTGCTCTGAGTGACTCCATTTTGAACTTGAACTTCTTTATGTACAGGTTCAAGGACTTCAGATTTAGAATAGGCCTTACCGAGCCATCCGGCTTCGGTACCACAAAAAGAGTGGAATAATACCCCTTCCCTTGTTGTAGAAGAGGTACCTTGACTATCACCTGCTGAGAGTACAGCTTGTGAATGGCTTCCAAAACCGTCTCCCTTTCGGAGGGGGACGTTGGTAAAGCAGACTTCAGGAAACGGCGAGGTGGATCTGTCTCTAATTCCAACCTGTACCCCTGAGATATTATCTGCAGGATCCAGGGATCTACTTGCGAGTGAGCCCACTGCGCGCTGTAATTTTTGAGACGACCGCCCACCGTCCCCGAGTCCGCTTGAGAAGCCCCAGCGTCATGCTGAGGCTTTTGTAGAAGCCGGGGAGGGCTTCTGTTCCTGGGAAGGAGCTGCCTGTTGCTGTCTCTTCCCTCGACCTCTGCCTCGTGGCAGATATGAATAGCCCTTTGCTCTCTTATTTTTAAAGGAACGAAAGGGCTGCGGTTGAAAAGTCGGTGCCTTTTTCTGTTGGGGAGTGACTTGAGGTAGAAAGGTGGATTTCCCGGCTGTAGCCGTGGCCACCAAATCTGATAGACCGACTCCAAATAACTCCTCCCCTTTATACGGCAAAACTTCCATATGCCGTTTTGAATCCGCATCGCCTGTCCACTGTCGCGTCCATAAAGCTCTTCTGGCCGAAATGGACATAGCACTTACCCGTGATGCCAGTGTGCAGATATCCCTCTGTGCATCACGCATATAAAGAAATGCATCCTTTATTTGTTCTAACGACAGTAAAATATTGTCCCTGTCCAGGGTATCAATATTTTCAATCAGGGACTCTGACCAAACTACCCCAGCACTGCACATCCAGGCAGTCGCTATAGCTGGTCGTAGTATAACACCTGCATGTGTGTATATACTTTTTTGGATATTCTCCATCCTCCTATCTGATGGATCTTTAAGTGCGGCCGTCTCAGGAGAGGGTAACGCCACTTGTTTAGATAAGCGTGTTAGCGCCTTGTCCACCCTAGGAGATGTTTCCCAGCGCTCCCTAACCTCTGGCGGGAAAGGGTATAATGCCAATAATTTCTTTGAAATTTTCAGCTTTTTATCAGGAGCAACCCACGCTTCATTACACACGTCATTTAATTCTTCTGATTCAGGAAAAACTATAGGTAGTTTTTTCACACCCCACATAATACCCTGTTTAGTGGTACCTGTAGTATCAGCTAAATGTAACGCCTCCTTCATTGCCAAAATCATATAACGTGTGGCCCTACTGGAAAATACGGTTGATTCGTCACCGTCACCACTGGACGGCCGTCTCATGTCGTCAAACGACTGCTTTAGCGTGTTGACACTATCCCGTAGTTCCATAAATAAAGGCATCCATTCTGGTGTCGACTCCCTAGGGGGTGACATCCTCATATTTGGCAATTGCTCCGCCTCCACACCAATATCGTCCTCATACATGTCGACACACACGTACCGACACACAGCAGACACACAGGGAATGCTCCTAACGAAGACAGGACCCACTAGCCCTTTGGGGAGACAGAGGGAGAGTTTGCCAGCACACACCAAAAGCGCTATATATAACAGGGATAGCCTTATAATAAGTGCTCCCTTATAGCTGCTTTATATATATAAAAATATCGCCATAAATTTGCCCCCCCTCTCTGTTTTACCCTGTTTCTGTAGTGCAGTGCAGGGGAGAGACCTGGGAGCCGTCCTGACCAGCGGAGCTGTGAGAGGAAATGGCGCCGTGTGCTGAGGAGATAGGCCCCGCCCCTTTTCCGGCGGGCTCGTCTCCCGCTATTTAGTGAATCCAGGCAGGGGTTAAATATCTCCATATAGCCTCTGGGGGCTATATGTGAGGTATTTTTAGCCTTTATATAGGTTACATTTGCCTCCCAGGGCGCCCCCCCCCAGCGCCCTGCACCCTCAGTGACTGCGTGTGAAGTGTGCTGAGAGGAAAATGGCGCACAGCTGCAGTGCTGTGCGCTACCTTTAGAAGACTGCAGGAGTCTTCAGCCGCCGATTTTGGACCTCTTCTGACTTCAGCATCTGCAAGGGGGCCGGCGGCGCGGCTCCGGTGACCATCCAGGCTGTACCTGTGATCGTCCCTCTGGAGCTGATGTCCAGTAGCCAAGAAGCCAATCCATCCTGCACGCAGGTGAGTTCACTTCTTCTCCCCTCAGTCCCTCGTTGCAGTGATCCTGTTGCCAGCAGGACTCACTGTAAAATAAAAAACCTAAGCTAAACTTTTTCTAAGCAGCTCTTTAGGAGAGCCACCTAGATTGCACCCTTCTCGGCCGGGCACAAAAATCTAACTGGAGTCTGGAGGAGGGTCATAGGGGGAGGAGCCAGTGCACACCACCTGATCTGGAAAAGCTTTACTTTTTGTGCCCTGTCTCCTGCGGAGCCGCTATTCCCCATGGTCCTTTCAGGAACCCCAGCATCCACTAGGACGATAGAGAAATGATTATTATTATTATTATATTATTATTATTATTATTATTATTATTATACTCATCACTCGAATACTGTGTCATTTGTTTCCTGACAAATTTGTGCTTACTTGTGCAAGAACCTCTGCGAGAATCTCTGGTACATCATCTTACTGATACAACTAATCTGTATCTGAACTGATCATCACATGCGGTGGCGGTTCAGAACACGGTGGCGGTTCAGAGGTTGATCAGCTCCGCGGTTACTGGTTTGAGAAGACTATCTTCTTGTCACTTTCCCATGCAGTCAGCTAGTGCACTGAATCGTCTAGCTGCACTGATAAACCTTGATACTGAGAGCATTCTTCTCTATAACTTCCTTATTACTTATCAAACGTCCTTACCATGAGACACATGGCTGGTTGCTCTGGAGCCTACAAAGTGACATTTCCTTGCGGCAATAACTAAGCCACACCACCTTTTGCTTATTAGCATAATAAATAAAGTCGATGTGGTAGAAATCAATGGCGATTCAACGTTAGAAGATAGGAAGTATAAAGAAGAAGACAATTGTAAAGAAAAGTGCTGGAAAAATTTCAATTCCCTCCGCTTTTATGGACGATTATCCCATAGAATGTTTACTCATCAAAGTCAGTATCTGAATATGGAATATATAATATACTAGTTAGCAGCCCGTGATGGATGATGGAACAACGTGATGGATGATGGAACAACGTGATGGATGATGGAACAAAATGATGGAACAACATAAGAGTAACGTCAGAGCCGGCGGCTGTGCGCGCCCGAACGGAGCAACACTTGAATTGCTCCATCAAGAGCAATCTAGTGGCCGCCGGCACGCAAAACACTTGAATTCCCCAGAGGTGAGCAGCAGCCTCATACTCCTATCTTATATAATGAAAGGCTATTATATATATATATAATTCTTGATACAGCCCCATGACGAGATGACGAGATAATAAATCTCGAAACGTTGAAGTAAATCGTGTCTCTGTGAAATTTATTCGAGTGCCGCCTGACCAAACTGATATATATATATATATATATATATATATATGGAGCTGTATCAAGAATTGGAGAGGCTTGATACACACAATATGGATTAGCTTCTGTCATTTCATCGACTGTGCTAGATAAATGAGACAAGCTTATTGGTTCCTTTGGGCAACTTTTCCACTTTATCACTCTCCAATGCTTGCTAAATCTCCCCCTTTGGGAGGAGTAGTCAGGCAACTTTAATATAATATTATATAATATCTAAAGAAATATATATAAAAGTGCATAGCTGGAGGTAATATCCTCTATGCTAGAAAATAACAGACACATTTCAGTTCTCTCAACACCATGACTTACTCTTCCATTTCTTTTAGAAAAAAGCTCTGCTACACAAAGGCAATGCCCACTTACTGTACATGGACTGTAAATACACATTTCCCTGTCTGCTTCCCCCCACCCCACCCCCCAAAAAAAGAATTTATAAACCTTCCATAAATCACTGTGATTGCGCCATCTCTGTCTCCCGCTTTATGCTCCGCTGCGTGTGTTTAAGAGGAAACACCTCATTTTTTATATTAATTGCAATATCACATATATTTCAGCGCATTCCCCCACACGGCTACCTTGGAATATAGAGGCCATTTATCACTGAGCTGCTGGGAGATTAATCTCGGGGGGAAGAATATGATCTGTCAGCTCTTCAGGTTACTCTCTCCACAGCAGACTGGGAGGAATAAGAATATTATAACCGTCTCACATGCTACAAAAAACCCTAATGTCAGTAATGTAATACCGCAACGGTGTCTGAGAATTCCGGAACAGCGCTTCGAGCAATTTCACTGTTCCTGGAAAACTAAATTAACCCAAATGGCAAATTTGCCCTTTGCTAGGGGACAGATTGCATATAATTACGTTTACATGTTAGGGGGAGATGTACCAAGCCTTGGAGAGTGATAAAGTGGAGAGAGATGAAGAACCAGCCAATCAGCTCATAACTGCCATGTAACAGGCTTTGTTTGAAAAATGACAGTTAGGAGCTGATTGATACTTTATCTCTCTCCACTTTGTCACTCTGCAAGGCTTAGTACATCTGCCCCTAATCTGAAATGGGACTGTGCAAGGGGGATAAAGATAGGGATGTGATAACTTGGGAACGATATGTGATATATGTGAGCACACACTGCTGTGCATGGGTTGGGGCTGGGAGACCGGCGCTTGGGATCCGTGCTGGGGGAGGATGGGGGGGGGGGGGTCACATGACCGCATCCCCTGTGCATGTACTGTATGTCTTGAACCCTCTACATACAAAGACGCAGCAACCATCACAGATCATTCATCGGAGTTCTGAATAGCCTCCCCCAAAATGGTCCCTGACTGTCAATCACTTTGATATTAAGTCCTCTCTACGACCGCAGTCACATGACTATCGTGGCACATGCACAGTGCGATGCAGACACATGCACCGTGCGATGCAGACACATGCACCGTGCGATGCAGACACATGCACCGTGCGATGCAGACACATGCACCGTGTGATGCAGACACATGCACCGTGCGATGCTGATAATCAATCAACTGCAAAAAAAATCTGGTTTGGATACATCTCTGGCTCAGGCCCATAGTCTATAAAATGACATTCAAAATCTGATTGGTTGCTAGGGGCAACTTCACTTTATCTCTCTCGAAGGTTTGAAACATCTCCTCCTATGGCTGAAGGGGTATAACTCGGCTCTAATGGGGCGTTCTCACGTGGGCAAAGTTCATAAAGGGCCTGTTGACAGAATTGGGGGCTGATGATGATTTGGATGATCAATCTAAGCGTACAGATAGTGGTGGAGTACACTGGGGAGATGTGTACAATTGCGGATGTCATAAAACATATGCATCTATTTCCGTCCGCACAATATGGGCGCAATGACGGACAACTTGCACACAGCTCTGCATTAAACAATTCTAGTAAAAAGGGGCTTATTCCAATACCATTAACTCCACATCTGGGAAGATATTTACCCCGCTGTGTATAAGTGTCCCTATTTGTGATGTTTAGTATATCTGCCTGTGGGCGGCATGCATCAGGCATCACAAAAGACAGCTCTCCCGGTAAGAGGTGTCCTTTGCGATAGAAGGACTTCCGGGTTTCGGACCTGCGAGTCCTTTTTGACGATGGCATTGCCCACTGCGTCCAAGCTCCAAAATGTATTACATTCCTGAGCTTGGTGCTCATGATAAAGGAGGCCAAACCAGAGAAAATTGCATTTTCAGAGGTTTAGCTGCAGTTTTAGCATTGCTGCATCCTGTCCCTGAGTCCCTCACAACATGCAAATTGACGAATGGATGCTTCTGGTCCAAATTGGTACAACAGACATTCACGCGCGTACATAGCGCCGGTCACAGAGATATCAGACTGCTAAATCGCACCGAATTTAGATTTTTTTTCTCTGTGCACAGATTTGTCAGTCTAACTTGCAATCAACACCAACATAATCACAAATTGGTGACAAGAACACAGATACACAGTTGAGTCACATTATTATGACCATCAGCTAATAGCCAGAGTAACACAGACAGCAGCTAGACAGGCAGAACTGTCGTTATAGACACACGTCTGGCAGCCACCAGGTACATTTTGATGGTGAGCTGCTCCACTGTAGCATGTCGGTCGGACCTTCGTAGCCGACGTCCCCTTCACACATCAATAGCACTTGGTGCTCTGCAGTTTCCACGTCGGTTATACGCAATGATGCCATTTGTCCAGTCACAATACACCTTCACTACAAGAGCATGCAACCAGTTCACAAACTGTGCTGTGTCAGAAGTATTGCCTCCCTTGGCCTTAAAGCCGGCCTATTGCACACCTTATATACCCACTAAGCCAGCTCATGACATGTGACGTACTTCATGGACTACGCGCTGCCGACGTCACATGTAGGAGGTGGTCATAATAACGTGACTCGACCGTGTATAATAACGGCCATCTCACTCAGAAACTAGTTGGCGACACATACTGTAGATGTCTAAACAGGAAATCTGGGCATACAGAGCTTCACTGAAAAGCCTGCTCGGTAAACACGATTTCTCACGCTAGCCCTGCCTATTCAATTGCGGGACGTTTTGGCCCGTTTAAGGCATTTTCGCCAATGCCTTTTCACCTTTTATTTTTTTGTGGAAAAGCATTGGTGAAAAATACCTCAAAATAGTTTAAAAAAACGGCCTGTGTTTTCGTCGTCGCAGGTGAGAAAACATGTGGATTCGCCAATCCACATGTTTTTCGCTCCTACTGAATTTTTCGCCTAGGCGAAAAACCATTCCTGCTATTGAATAGGGCGAATCCCCATTCACCCTAAAAATAGCGAATAGTCCCATTTTTCACCTAGGCGGAAAAAAAACCCGGATCAAATTGATCAAATACATTGTTCAAGTAGTAATCCGTTGATGGGATCAGCAGTGTAGGTGCCTCTGGAAAAATAAAAAACGATTTTACAATTTGCATATTGCACATGCTAAGTCTAGGAGGGATATGGGATCGGATGTGGATCATTAGATCGACAGTGTCTAGGTCGACCACTATAGGTCGACAGTCACTAGGTCGACAGGGTTGGAAGGTCGACAGGGTTTCTAGGTCAACGTGTGCTAGGTCGACAGGTCAAAAGGTCGACATGAGGTTTTTTGGGGGGGTTCAGTGTCATTTTCTTCGTAGAGTGACCGGGAACCCCAATTAGTGCACAGTGTCCCCTCGCATGGATCACTTCGCTCGCCATGCTTCTGGCAAGGTGCCTCGCTCGATTACCGTTCCAATCGTAGTCCATGTGGATCGTTAAGTATGAAAAAGTTCAAAAAAAGAAAATAATTTGCAAAACTCATGTTGACCTTTTGACCTGTCGACCTAGCACATGTCGACCTAGAAACCCTGTCGACCTTCCAACTCTGCCGACCTAGAGACAGTTGACCTATAGTGGTCGACCTAAACATTGTCGATCTTCAGACCAGGGGGGTAATTCCAAGTTGATCGCAGAAGGATTTTTGATAGCAATTGGGAAAAACCATGTGCACTGCAGGGGAGGCAGATATAACATGTGCAGAGAGAGTTAGATTTGGGTGGGGAGTGTTCAATCTGCAATATAGTTTGCAGTGTAAAAATAAAGCAGCCAGTATTTACCCTGCACAGAAACAAAATAACCCACCCAAATCTAACTCTCTCTACACATGTTATATCTGCCCCCCCCCCCCCCCCCCCTGCAGTGCACATGGTTTTGCCCAATTGCTAAAAAAAAATCCTGCTGCGATCAACTTGGAATTACCCCCCAGATCCCATCAGATCACGGATGGGAAGAAATATTGTATTTTTATTTTTTAATGTAATGTTATCTACTTTGATGGCAGATTTGAATTAATAGTGAATTTAGTGACCCTGTGTAATCTTTGTCACTGCCATAAGAAACCTATAAGAGATATCTGCAAGTAACTGTGCCTTGGCTTGACACCGGTTAATGAAACCTGAATTGTGACCTGCATGTGTAATGCAGCAAACACCTTTCTCGCTTTAATATGAAAGGTTTTTATTTTATTTATTTATTTTAATCCGGATAACATGTTGGTTATATATGAATAGTTTTATGGTCTGTTTGTAATGTGTCACAACACCTGCAGTGTGGTACAGTATAGAGGTCCAGCAAATCACAAAGCTATATAAGCAGCCATTAATATGTGCGTAACACACCAGAGAGCATGCAGGAGAGCTGACACGTACGATAATGTCTGAGTAATGAATCGGCAGCGAGTGGACAAGCGGCTCTTGGATGTCAAATAAAGCAGCATTTCGGTGTGACGTGGGGAGAGTGTAAAATAGAAGATGGTAGTAATTATGCACCATAAGCAAGTGATTGGGAATCGTTTCGTACCTGAATGAAAGAATACATGGTATATGACCACTGACCAATCAATTTATTATACCGCTTTCAGACATGTGACCCAGGAATTTGCCGGGACTAGCAAACCGGCAAATTCCCGGCTCCGTGACCCTCATTTGGAGCCAGGTCGTAGACCTGAAACTTAGCCTCGGATTGTTTGCATTGACATATACAGAAATCCCAGGTTGACGTGATTTCACGTGCACAAACCCGAGATTTCCATGTATGTGTGAAAAGGGGGATCCGATCTCTAGGTCGACAGTAACTAGGTCAACCACTATTGGTCGACAGTAACTAGGTCGACAGGGTCTCTAGGTCGACAGGTCAAAAGGTCGAGATGAGTTTTTCACAATTTTTTTTTACTTTTTCATACTTAACGATCCACGCGGACTACGATTGGGAATAGTAACCTTGCCCGAAGTATCACAAGCAAAGCGAGCCATGCGAGGGGACACGGTGAACTAATTGGGGTTTCCGGTCACTGTACAGAGAAAACGACAAAAAAAAAAACAACCAAAAAAACCCCAAAACTCATGTCGACCGTTTGATCTGTCGACCTAGTTACTGTCGACCAATAGTGGTCGACCTAGACACTGTCGACCTTCCATACCACACCCGTGAAAGGGGTATAAATCTGGGCATACTAGTATCTGGAAGCAGACTACACCTGTGCAGCCCTGGTCTAACTGCAGCGCATTATAACATAAACGCACACACCTATTGGTCATTTCCCCACAGCTGACCAATTAGCATGAACAACATTTCAACACCACAATTCCATCAAGCATTGCACAGTATTGTAAGGTATGCCACAGGTATTGCAGACACAGTAAAAATGTATAAGTTATACATTATTCTATTTCAGTAAGCACACCTACTGCATCTTTGCACAGGATGTCATAACCACGCCCCCTGTATGGTGTGGCCACGCCTCCCTCAGCACATGGGGCCACCGCTTCTTCTGAGGGCTCCGATAGTCACAAAGTGGCGTGGTCACGCCCACTCTAACACCAGCAGTAGTTACATCCCCACCACATCAGAGGAGTCTTTTTCAAAGGAGTCAGCCCCTGAGTAAGTGACACTGCGCATGTACAAAGTGTGAGTTTCTGGAGATGGCTGGAGGCTGCAGGTGAGGGATCTCCTCCGAATAGGCCATCTGGGGATGGCGAAAACAAAAGGGTCCAAACACCGAAAAGATTCAGTTTCTGGAGTTTAGTACATAGGAGTCAGACCATAGTCCTCACTGATTGTAATGGGGACAGCAGCCTGCAGCATTAATTAGTCTTTTACAGGAGATCTCTGTGACATCTCCTGCATAAGGCTATTAGTACATTGCAACAATTGAGCATTGCAAGACTTCATAAAATGATGCAGAAACTGCAGTTTCTACATAATATTAAGAAACAAACTCTTGCTGCTGCACAAATGTTAGCGCTAAATTTTGTAATAAAGCCAAAGGGCATCATTAGCTGTTATTATTGATTCCGGGGTCCATAGGTCGACACCATATGGTCGTTACGGTTAAAATGACAATGGTCGACACAACATACAGTATGGTCAACATGAGGGGATTTTTTTAAACTTTTTCAGACTTTACCATCCACGTAGACTACAATTAGGAATAGTAACCTGTGCCATGCGCAGCAGTAGCGAAGCGAGGCACCTTGCCTGAAGCATGGCAAGCGAAGTGAGCCATGCGAGAGGACGCGGTACACTATTTGGGGTTTCATGTGATGACACCCAAAAACATTAGAAAAAACCTCATGTCGACCATTTCCACATTGAACTTTTGCTTGTGTCGACCTTTTACCCATGTCGACCATTTGGTAGCGCACACATATTCCGCAGCGCTTTACAGAGAATATTTGCCATTCACATCAGTCCCTGCCCCAGTGGAGCTTACAATCTATATTCCCTATCACATGCACACACAGACACATTCACACTAGGGTTAATTTTGTTTGGAGCCAATTAACCTACCAGTATATTTTTGGATTGTGGGAGGAAACCGCAGTACCCGGAGGAAACCCACGCAAGTACGGGGAGAATATACAAACTCCGCACAGTTAGGGCCACGGTGGGAATAGAACCCATGACCTCAGTGCTGTGCGGCGGTAATGCTAACCATTACACCATCCGTACTGCCCTACTATGCCTGGCGATGACTGTCTGTGTCCCTTATTACAATTATTAATACTGGATACAGGTAAATAGTCATTCTGGAAGCAGAAAAATCATTTTGTATTGTAAGACGTGAATCACTAGCCCTTGGGGACTGGTCTGTATTAAGCCCCTGAGTTCCTGTTTACCATGTACAAAACACAGAACTCACCAAGTCATGGAGGGCAGATGACTGACAGACATGAATTGCTTTCTGAATGACCTAATTCCAGTACAATTCCCCTGAGGGCAGTAAGCAGGCGTCAGGAATGGGGACATGAATCCCAGAAATAAAAAAATAAATAGGCCTTTAGTAAACAGGATGAATTTCACATGATCAGAGAGTTGCGTTCCCACACCCCCGTTATTTAACAGGATCAAACTACAGTACAGTTAAATCTTCATCTAAATCGCCACTGCAATTCATTAGAGAACAAATTGTCATTAAGCTAATTATCCAACTGTGCTCCCAAATAGCTTCTGAATCTGTGCCAGGGAGATAAGACAACAAGACGTTCTTATAAGCTACGAGAAGATGGAGCTTTATAGTTTATGGTTTAAAAAAAAAAAATTCAGATGATATAATTTGACCTTGCAACAAATATAGAATAGGACCAGTTTGTGAAGGCTCTTTAGCAGCTGCAGACTTTATGGAGAAGTCAGGAACATGCACAGGAAGTAGATATTTTAAGTCTTGTTGACCTAGGTTGACCTAGAATTGGAGTCTCCTAGCAATTACTTCATTTCAGTTCTTCCCCTTTGTAGAGGATTAGATGGTGCTCCTTGATAAATGCATAGTTATGGTCTGTTAGGCTTATTTAATGTTCAATAATTGCCAATGAAAAAAATACAATAGCAATGCAGGGCCAACACTGTTCCTTCAAAGCTCGGCAACCTGGAAATTATATTGTTAAAATCTGAACTTAATAATACCCCGTTCAGATTGCAAATGCCAGGTCGAACACGGGAATTGGAAACGGGTTCTTCCCGGGTGCGACCCGGCACTGAACCCTTTCAGACTGGTTTCCCGACCCGGTGTTATGCTGGGTCGGGTTGCCATCAGGGGCGGGGACAGAGCCGGCATAGGAGACGGGTGCGGAGGCGGCGCTGGAGAGACCATCTTCATACCCGCCAACATTGTACGCTGGAAAACCGGTACAAATTAGTAAAAGGCCTCTTTCCTATACTTTCAATGGAGATTTACTGAGTCAAAAATCGGTACAAAGCCCTTTATGGCCGGTACAGACCATTAAAAAACGGTACTGTTTTGGCCAAAAAGGTACTGTTGGAGGGTATGCATCTCCGCGCCGCCTCTCCCTATGCTGTGAACAGGTACCGGGTCACAACGACCCGGGTAACCCGTTCACACTGCGCCTGACCCGCTAATAACCCTTCTTTATTCCCGGGTTGAATTTCCGGGCCAGGAGACCCGGGAATTCGGCAGTGACCCGTTCACACTGCACAGTGACCTGTGTCAACCTAGCAAAATACCAGGTTATTTGTGCAGTGTGAACGGGGTATAGGGGAAACAATACAGGGTTGCACTGAGCAGCAGATCCTTAATTCAGTCAAGATCTACTCTACAATTTCCAAAACACGCCTTACAGCAGTATTAGTAACATCAGGAACAGTGAGTTACTCTATGTACATTTGGAGACTTTTACAGACTGCTCTAGTCTTAGTGATACTCTACTGCGTTTGTTGGAGGTGTGATTCTATTTTCCCATATAGCCTCTCAGTTTGGTGCACTTACTGAAGTGCGGGTTTACAAAAGTGGAGATATTGCCTATAGCAACCAACCAAATTCTAGCCATCATTTTCTAGAAGGTACTAGATAAATGAGAAGTAGAATCTGATTGGTTGCTATGGGCAACATCTCCACTTTTGTAAACCTGCACTTTAGTAAATATGCCCCTTTCAGTCCCAATGGGCTCGTCTATGTGACATTTGAATTTTGCAGCAGTCCAAACAATCATCACCAAGAGAAAACCGTGCCGGGTTGGGACAAACCAAAACTCACGTGAGTTGTATACACAATGGTAGAACCAGACTTGGACTGGCCCACAGGGGAACCACCGGTGGGCCCCACTGCCTGGGGGCCCACCTCCTGCTCTAAGAATCCAGTTCCAGACTGTGCACTTGAATTATACATTATACATATCTTACCTTATACTGGACTATGTTGTATTTTCTACAGTGCATTGCTGTTATTAATCTGTTATTAGTAGGGAAGTCAATCCCAGGCCATTTTTTCAATTCCCGGGATTGACTTTTAACTATGTGGTCACCCCCTCGCCGGCCCAGCATACATAACTCACCATATACTGGGTGCGGGCGGGGAACATCCTCTGCTCTCTCCAGGCGGCTCCCAGCGGCGTGTGACGGCATAGTGTGACCTTTCACGCTGCGCTGGGACGCCGGAAGGAGGAAGCCGGGCAGCGTCTGAGCATCCTGTGGACGCTCAACGCTGATCCCTCAATCCCCGGGGTTGGAGCTTCCAATCTCGGGATTGAATCCCGGACGTTTTTGGCCCTAAATCCCGGGATCCCGCCGATCCCAATCCCGGGATTGGCCACCATAGTTATTAGTCTGGTACATTATCATGCATGCAGCAGCTGAATTTACTGTATATATTTATGAAAAGTCCCAGAAGTTGCATTCTCTAATGGTTAGTCAAACCAATGAGGTGGCAGGCCACACCCCCTCTGCAGACTGGTCACACCCCTAACATGGGCCCCTGCCACTGCATTCCCCCCCCGGTGGGTCCTACATGCCCCAGTCCGACACTGGGCAGAATAAACATTTTACTTGTGCAGAGAAAAGAATAATTAAAAACAAAAAGGTCTGTGGCTGTTCGGTGCGTCTCACTCTTCCCAAAACGGTCATGTTAATCCAATAGGCAAAATTCCATCCCTACTTTATAATCACCTCTAACAGTTAATACATTGATTTGAGGGCTCATCCAGACTTCATGTATCCTAGACACACAGAGATAGGACTACGCCGACTTAAAATTCCACCTAACAAAGTTACGGTGAGAAATGGGCTTGGATTACAGCTACAACAACCCATTGTGGATCTGGATTTAGCAAATTTGCCTGAAGTTTAGTATGGTGCTATATGTCATGCCTAAACATTAATGGGTCTATGTCATAGAACACATTGTTCTAGCTCAGGGGTAGCCAATCCTGGACCTTGAGAGCTACCAACAGTTCACGTTTTTCAGGTCTCCTCACAGATTCACACGTTAAGTACTTGGCTCCATCTCTGGATCTTTTAAAATGTGTCAGTGAGTAATGACTGCACCTGTGCACCTGCTAGGTGAGCTGGAAAACATGAACTGTTGGTAGCTCTTGAGATCCAGGATTGGCTACCACTGGTCTTGGTCTTCCTAAATTGTGCAACAGGCACTGGCGTTTCTATAATGGATGCAGTGTGTGCGGTGCACACGGGCCCCTGAGTCCAGAGGGGGCCCCCACCGCACACGCTGCACCCATTTTGTGAATACTCACCCCTCCGGAGTCCCGCGGCGACGTCCACAGCGGTGTTAAAACTCAGTGAAAATGGCCCAGCGGCCATTTTCACGGTGTTCTGCGCATGCGCAGTAGAGAAATCTCAGGGGAAATGGCCGGCGACCATTTTCCCGGGGATCTGCGCATGCGTAGTAGAGTCTGAGCGCTGTAGTGCTCAGACTCTCCCCGCTGCCGGCAGAGAGGAGGGGGCCCGAACGGAGGAGGCTGCACCCGGGCCTCCTCCTCTCTTAAAACGCCACTGGCAACAGGCCAAACCGCATCCAATTATTTACATGCTTTAGTTTAAAGCAAGGGTGGGCAATAAGCGGCCATCCAGCTGCTATTGAACTAGACATCCCAGCATGCCCGACACAGTTCTTGCATTTTCTGATAGCCTGATCTGTCTTGATGACTCTTTTGTTAAATATTAGTCTAATGGAAGTTTTCCTAAAAAGGCACAGGTCCCTACAAAGTAAGCCTACAGGAGGTGGTAGAGTTAAAATTGTAACTTATGAGGAAAAGTTAATTATGCAGAGTTGCACTACCCAGCAATTGTTTCAATCAGCATTAATGATGGCCTTTTCATCAGATGGATCTTTTAATAGTTTACTCTCTAAAGCACACAGCTTAGAAGAAGCAGCAACTTAAAGCCAATCAACAATTAAAATTATTAAACAACCACAAGAAAGCATTTCATGTAACAAACATTTACTTGTTTGCTTATGCCGGCCGAATGTAGCCAGCCATGATGCAGTCATATTGTAGTTTACTCATATTTACCAAGTGAGAAGTCTTCACAGTAATGGGGCGATTCAATTGTTTGAGAAAAGTAACTTTCATCTAATGTGGCCAGGAGCTAATTGAATTGTTTGCGCGACCAGCCCCTCGCTAATCATAGCGGCCGCATTCTTGCACAAGAATGCACGGGATCAGGGCAGTAGAGAGCCAGGTACTTTCCAAGGGGGCGTGGCCTAATCCAAGGAGATATGGTCATGCACCTATAAGGTCTATTGAACGGTCGATATATATCGCGGGTCCGTCGGCCAGTGTGTACAGGCGATATATCTGTTAACTCCATCGTTCACAGACATATCGCGTCGGCCCCGCAACACAGCCGACGGCCAAAATATCTACCGATATATTGGCACATCGCTGTGTGTGTACGGGCAACATATGCTGCGGCGGCCGGCGTTGATTGACAGCTGAACTGGGAGGGCGGGCGGCCCAGTTCATGACGTCAGTCCCTGACGGATCAGTCAGTGTGTATGCTCAGCACACTGCCCGATCCGTCCATAGATATATCTGCAGATCAATTGATATGCATATATATCTATCAGTGTGTACCCACCTTTAGAATAAAATACAGAAAAAATAGTACTTTAGGTGCCTCCCTGGCCACACTGCACTCCAGCACACAGCAGCGTATGCTGGGCTGAGGAGAAGAGCTGCAACTGCTGCTGCCAGGTAATGGGGGAGAACCAGGGCCCCCACATCAGAACTGGGCCCTGGTAATTAGTGATAGATAGATAGATAGATAGATAGATAGATAGATAGATAGATAGATAGATAGATAGATAGATAGATAGATAGATAGATAAATGATCTCAGTGCTGCACTACATTTACAGCAATCTTCATTAAGGGGTCTATTCATGAAGCAGTGAAAAGTGTGTAGAAGTGAGCCAGTGGAGAACCAATCAGCTGCTCCGTACAATTGTATAGTATGCAAATTATAAATGTTACTTCAATGCTGATTGGTTGCCATTGGCAACTTCTCCACTGGCTCACTTCTCCACACTTTTCACTGCTTCATGAATAGACCCCTAAGTCATAAAATCAACAAATATAAAAAAAAACAGATGTCTGTTAAATTGACAAAACATCTAGCGACATCAATGGAACCTAAAGGGATAATAAACTATTAAACTTCTTCAGGATCATCTTGCTAATGACATTGTGTCATATTCGTGTCAGTCTCTTCTACTAATTAAAGAGTAAAACTGTTTAGTCTGCAATGACCAAATGTAGATCGCTGCTCATTTATTGGAATACATAAACAATTTGGTTGACATCAGCAAAACAAAACCGGCATCTGCTCTGGTATAAAAGTAAATAGTTGACACAAAAGACAAACAAACACAAGAATTCATATTCCTTTGTTTAAGCTGAATTTCAATAGAGACCATTATAATGGTTTAACCATTGAGAGTTCTGAATGGTGTACTCCTCCATACTGGCCGCAACGGTGCATTCCTCTGCTGCACAGCTCATTCCTTCACACGTGGGGCAAGGGCTTAAATGTCAATTTCTATTCGGAGACAAAATAACTTCCCACAAAGAGAGAAATGGGCAAAATGGGCAAATTCTAAGCTGCACCCTTCCAGAATCTTACATAAGTGTTTCTGAGGGGTGTGGTATGGAAGGTAGATAGTAACTAGGTCGACAATGTCTAGGTCGACCGACTACTATTGGACAGTAAGTAGGCCGACAGGGTCTTAGGTCGACAAGTCAAAAGGTCGACATGAGTTTTTTATGTTTTTTGGGTGTCGTTTTCTTCGTACAGTGACTGGGAATCCCAATTAGTGCACCGTGTCCCCTCGCATGGCGAGCGAGCTTCGCTCGGCACAGGTTACCGTTCCAATCTTAGTCCACATGGATCGTTAAGTATGAAAAGGTTCAAAAAAATAAAATAATCGTGAAAAACTCATGTCGACCTTCTGACCTGTCGACCTAAAACATGTCGACCTAGAGACCCTGTCGACTTAGAAACCCTGTCGACCAATAGTGGTCAACCTGGATAGTGGTCGACCTAGACACCGGATCCCGGTTCTGAGCCTAGGTGTGATCTGGCTACTGATGGTCGTAAAGAATTAGGGGTTGATATATCAAAGAGTAGAGAAGTTACCCATAGCAACATGTTGTACAGTGTACCTGATAAATGCTACTTCAAGCTTTTTGGTTGCTATGGGCAACTGCCACACTTCACCGCTTCATACATCAAACCCTAACTTTTGAAGAAGCATCATTAGCCGGATCTCTGCTGCAGAGGAATTGTCACAAAAAGATACAAAGAAAGAAAACAGCCAGATAAGAAAATAAAATACCTGGGATTCCCTGTGAATGAAGAACCTGATAGAGGAGGGAGTGATCAGCTGTATCATAAGCAGATGAAAAGTCTATGATAACTAGTATGGGATAATTCCCTTTGGCTCTGGCGGTATGCGAGAGCTGATTTTGTGGAGTGTTATATATGATGGTCAGATTGTAGAGATAAGTGAGTAGGTTATGGGAACTTAGGGTGTGTACACACATTGAGATAAATCTGTGAGATTTTGCATATCTCATGGTGCTAGACAGCTTGCGATACAGATACGATCCCGATGCGCGCTCCCGTGGGGTCGGTATCGTAAGGCTAGATAGACTGTGCAGGCAAGTCAATCTTGACTATCTAGTGTACAATCTAGTACAAAGTATAGTCAAAATTGGCACTTAGTCAAAATCGTACATAGACAAAATCTCAAGCACAGATACTCAAAATCTGTACAATCTGTGCTATCTGGGCTCTGGGGGAGTTCAAGGGAAATCGCATTGTCAAAATCGAACATAGCAGGGTTCTGTGTGTACACACCCTTAGAAGGTAACTCAGCTGCTTAACATCTAGGTGCTTCATTGGGAAACTATTTCCAGCTGATGAGCTGTCTGCATGCTTAAAAAACACTAAAATAATGTTTTGTTTTTTTGCTGAAACATTGTGTGTAATCTTTGTACCGTACGGTAACTGTCGTTTGCATATAGTTGAGAATTTCCTCCCAACATGGGATGAACAACTAAACTAAGGGGATAATTCTGAGTTGATCGCAGCAGCAAGTTTGTTAGCAATTGGGCAAAACCATGTGCACTGCAGGGGGGGCAGATATAACATGTGCAGAGAGAGTTAGATTTGGGTGGGTTATTTTGTTTCTGTGCAGGGTAAATACTGGCTGCTTTATTTTTACACTGCAATTTAGATTGCAGATTGAACACACCCCACCCAAATCTAAAGCGGGGTACACACGGAGAGATCCGTGCTTAAAATCTAAGCAATCTTGTGAGCGGCCCCACCGTCGGCTTTCCCCCTCGCTCAGCACATCGCGCTGTGCTGAGCGGGGTGAGAGATGTGTGCTGAGCGGTCTGTGTTAAGATCGCTCAGCACACATCTCTCCCGTGAGTACCCCCCTTAACTCTCTCTGCACATGTTATATCTGCCTCCCCTGCAGTGCACATGGTTTTGCCCAACTGCTAAAAAATTTCCTGCTGCGATCAACTTGGAATTACCCCCTAAATACAGTATGTTACGTACTTTGGTGCCTCATAAGACTCTCAGGTGAAGGAAAGAGGAAGGTTTGTGTAAGGTGCCCTTGTTATTAATGGTTTAAAATTTAAACTGAAGTTCGGACTATGGGGCTGAATCAAAGATGGACGCATACAAAGATGCAGCAGCTGTGCATAAAGGGATGCCGCCAGAATACCAACACTACTCAGAATGCCGGAATCCCGAATAGGGTCACCAGCCCGGCGCCGGAATCCAGACGGCGGGACCCCAAATGAGCATCCGCCGTGCTGCTGAAGAGTTAACCCGCGGGTGGGTGGGGGGGGCTAGGTTTAGGCTGCGGTCTGGGGGTGTTGGGGCGGTAGGTTTAGGTTGCGGGAAGGGGGTGTTAGGTTTAGGCACCCCCAGGGAGGGTTAGGGTTAAGCTATTGGGGGGGGGGGGGGGTAGGTTTAGGCTGCGAGGAGGGAGGATTAGGTAGGACCCACTAGGGAGGGTTAGGTTTAGGCTGCCAGAATGGTGGGTTAGGGGGCCAGTGGGGGAAGATAAGTATACTTGCCATCCCCTGTCAGGATTATGACCATTGGGATGCCGCAGTCGGTATTCCGTTTTTCTAGGACCTTCCTGCTGTCCCGACCGGTGGCCGCAGTGTCCCGCAGTGGGGAAATGGGGGGAGCACGTGCAGAACAGCAGGTAAGCAGCAGCAGGAGAATAGATGCATGTATTCACAGTACCGGGAGAGCAGACCAGCATCTTTAGTACTGGCCACGCCCCCACAGTGATGGGAACGGGGTGCGATGATGCTCCATCTCTTTTTACTGAGGCTCCACCCCCAGTGAATTATTGTTGTTTTTTATGTACTTTTTGATTTTACCTTTCTTAAAGTGTATTCCATCTCTTGACTTTTGAACGAGTCTCATTATAGTCTGATGCCAACTTTATTTATTTTTTAAATCTACACTGGGTGTGTACTATATTTTGTGATGTCATTATTTTTTGGCCATATTACAGATTTACAGTTATATATTGTAGTTGACAGCTGTCCTTAATTCCCAGCAATATTCTCAAATTATAGAGATCTGTCCCTGGAAATATCCTTATTTTTCAAAACTGACCAACTCCGCTGTACAATTCTTGTTATTCTGTGTGTAATACTGTATGCTGCCGTCACTGTATATTATTGTGCTCTGGTCACTGTAAATTAATATTTAGAGTTAAAGTTTTTAGTACACAGCAAAATGAGATGGTAACTTGTTGTTTTGGAGGCGTCTGCTTGGCTAGGACTGTTGTAGTGTGCGCACCTGCACAGTGTCCCTGGGAACTGTGGGAGAACCATGCAAATGTATGCAAATATAACCTTTGTGTATCTGATCTGATAGCCAGCTCCTGTGTACTCTCAGGAACAAACACTGCGGTGCAGAAGGGGAGACATTCACGTATTTGCTGCAAGATGCACCTAAGTATTAAGGTTAATGAGCCCTTAAAAGCAAGATGGAAAAGCAGGGCAAATGTTACTTTCTGAATTAAAATTAACATCTAATTAAAACGAACACATTTCAGTCTAGATAATGCATTGCCTGGGTTGTCTGCATGTATTTTGAATTACAATTAAAAGTGTAATTACGTAGGTTTCAGTCCTGATTAAAGCATATACAAGTGCGTTGTTTAGTATGCTCTGGTGAAACAAGAAAGATACCAACAGACATAGATAGATAGATAGATAGATAGATAGATAGATAGATAGATAGATAGATAGATAGATAGATAGATAGATAGATAGATAGATAGATAGATAGATAGATGCCTAGTTAGGTCATGACCTTTGTGGTTTGTGATGTTTCCTGATTTCTCTATTGGGAATATTGTGAAAGATCTATGTTGCTGCATACAGCCATTAGAACGCGGTTGCAGCATACAGTATAATATTGCAGCTTCTGATTACATGTAAATACAGTGACATTTGACAGGAAAGATCAAAGCAAATGATGCCACTAACGCTCTATCAGCACAAATTCTGATACCACATGTAAAGGAAACAAGCTGTATACATCAGATAATCCGTTCTCATGCGGTGTAAATGAGAGTAGCACATTTATACTATGGAACGAGCCAAAAATGGTTTTCCATAATATTAGGACACTTTGCAATGTTCGGGGGGGGGAAAAAAAAAAAAGAAGAGGCTTCTAAATATGCCTGTGTCACAGAACAGCATACAGGCACAATCTGGGGGCAACATCAACTGCTCCCCCAGTGATACATATCACATCTGGTATAATAAATTATTTTTTTTCTATTAAAAAGCGCACATGTTCCACTGACTTCTGTTTGTAAGGCAAATACTGTATGTGTGTAGACAGGTCACTAGCTATTTTGGTTACCATGTACCCTCTTCCACTGTCTCTTTCACGTCCCATCACTCACTGTTCTTAACAGTCTCATACCCCCTTTGTGTCTCTCCAGCATCATTTCCCCCTGTGTCTCGCCAGCATATGTCCTCCCAGTATTTCTCCAGTCTCTTGTCCCCCGTCCCGTCCCCCTCCCTTCATGTCTCTATAGCCTCCTGCCCAGCTTTGTACAGTGGTGGGGAGGGATGTTTTGAGACATGATGACGAACTTGAACAAGCAAGTGCACCATTACACCCACCGAGAAAGTGGCCGTTATCCGGGACACTGGTCTACCCTCCCGTGATTCCGCAAGAACTGCCCAAAAATTCATTAGTCCCCCAGACATGCCAGAAAATTAGACAAATATGCATTTTTGGAGGCCATGCCATAGAAGGAATAACTGGATGGGTGCCGCGGCCATGCAATCTCCTGCCGCAACACCTGTGCAGCGTTTCATGGTGACATAAAGGAAAATGTGGAGGTCCCAGGGGAGTCACCCACAGTATCACTAAGTGCGGGGGGAGGGTCAGGTATTAGCGGATCCATGTCCTAGCTTCAATATTGGACTAAAGTTTAATTTGTGTTCAATAATGTTGTGTAACTGCTGCTTACACTGATACACTGTTTGCAAATCAACCTTATTTCCCTCACAGTTCCTAAAACATAAACCTGGTTTCCACTACGGCTTATGCTCTACAGTTCCTATTGTTGTGAGGTTCCTGCAACAACTTCCTGAGCCGCTGTCACTAGTGTCCCCCTACAAACATGAGTCAGTGTCACACTTCCGGACTCTCTTTGTTGTACGCAAATTCAGTGTAGCTGCTCTGTATTCAGCATGGGGCTAGTTACAAGGTCCAAATCTTAATTAGTCTGTCCTTTCAGCAGCTTCCATTTATATGGGGGTAATCTTTATAGTAGGTATATGATTTGATGGTCTACGCACGGCCAGCTAACTTGCAGTATATGGGAGAAAAGAAAATGACTGCAGGACGGAAAGGAGAATTTGAAGGGGGTTCAGCTGCAGCTCAGGGTAGAGGAATAAGAGATTTTATTGCGTTTCTAGTGAATGAGATTTCTCACTTCATCCAGTGCCGCAGCCTATTCTTATTAGCTGTCCTCGCTAAGGATGCCACTGTGTAACCCATTTGCTGCCGCAACAAGTGAGAAGACCTTTTATCTGTTTGCTCTGGAAAAACATATGCAGTATTAGAAAATATTAACCCGTGGATTGCCTACAGATTCCGTCTAATATTTAGCATTCTGGAGACGACAATCAATGGATTACGAATCAAACCGAATATCGGATAAAGAATAAATATACCGCAGACTTTCCGATTTGTAAAAGTTTCCATGTAAACTACTCAACGCAAATCATGTTCAGTAGCACCTTACTACCTAGATTTTTGAAGACCACATCACGTATATTTGCTTTGTCGTTAACTAGTAATAAAGCCATTTTCAGTACTCAGAAGCATGGTGCATTCAAGCCAACAGAGTTGAATGCAGGCCGTTCACAATTGCATGCAGGAACTAAAGGCAAATAGGGCCTAATTCAGAGTTGTATGTCGATGTGTTCGCAATTGAGCAATTATGGCGATGCACATGCGCAAATGTACCTCTCCGACTGCATTTGTCATGAGGATACAGTCGCAAAGTGATTGACAGGAAGTGACCGTTTGGGGGTGGTAACATGGTGTTTGCGGGGAGTGGTTGTGAAAACGCAAGTGTCATGTTCCTTTATGAGGCATATATGTGATGTCAGCTGCGAGCTCCTGTGTACAAAAACATGGCAACTGCGTGCCTTCTGCTGCGTCTAGTCTGCATAGCCATTTACCTACTCGAGCAGTCAATATTTAACGTCGCATATAGGCTTTGTATGTGTATGCAAATTGCAAATGAGCAGAGTTTGCTCCAGTGGGTGTCTATTTTTATTTCTGGGCGGAAGCTTCACTTCACTATCTGTGTGCTCTGTTTGGTACCCGCCATCAGCAGCAAGTGTACAGGTGGTCGGCTGGCCACCCGTACACACAGCACCATGCACCAATATATCGGTAGATATATTGGCCGTCCGCTGTGCTGCAGGGCGACGCGATATGTCTGTGAACGAAGGCATTCACAGACATATTTATGGTGCAAACTTGCCGACAGGGCTCTATACTCCCCTCTACAAAATAACCCATATTGGTCAGGATTATCAGTACTATTAGCAACATACACTAAAGGGCGTGGCTTGTTGGTATATGGATATAGATAGATATATATATATATATATATATATATATATATTATACTGTAGGCCTATTAAGGTCATGAGTTTTGTGGATTATGGCACTTCCTGGTCTATGTTGCTGCATACAGGTCATTGGAACACGGTTGCAGCATACAGTGTAATATTGCAGCTTCTGATTACATGTAAATACAGTGACATTTGACAGGAAAGATCAAAGCAAATGATGCCACTAACGCTCCTACAACACAAATTCTGATACCACATGTAAAGGAAACAAGCTGTATACATCAGATAATCCGTTCTCATGTGCTGTAAATGATAGTAGCACATTTATACTATGGAACGAGCCATCACCCTCATTATATCATGAAAATGGTTTTCCATATTATTAGGACACTTTCCAATATTAGAAAAACAAATAACTCAGGGTTCTGAATGTGCCTATAATGCACCTCCACCCCCGGGGAAAAACAGTACAGGGGCACAATCCGGGTGTAACATCAAGCTGCTCCCACACTGATATCTGGCCTAAAAAATTGGATTTTTCTATTATTTAAGCCCACCTGCTCCATTGACTTACAGTGTGACTTTGGAAGGCATAAACTGTATGCATGTAGCTAGGTCACTAGCTATTTTGGCTACCATGTTCCCTCTTCCACTGTCTCTTTCAAGTCCCATCACTCAGTGTTCTCAACAGTCTCATACCCCCTTTGTGTCTCTCCAGCATTATGCCCCCCCCCCAGTCTCTCCAGCATCATGCCCACCTCCTATGTCTCTCCAGCATCATGTCCCCCCAGTCTCTCCAGCATCATGTCCCCCCAGTCTCTCCAGCATCATGTCCCCCCAGTCTCTCCAGCATCATGTCCCCCCAGTCTCTCCAGCATTATGCCCCCCCCAGTCTCTCCAGCATCATGCCCACCTCCTATGTCTCTCCAGCATCATGTCCCCCCAGTCTCTGCAGCATCATGTCCCCCCAGTCTCTCCAGCATCATGCCCACCTCCTATGTCTCTCCAGCATCATGTCCCCCCAGTCTCTCCAGAATCATGTCCCCCCAGTCTCTCCAGCATCATGTCCCCCCAGTCTCTCCAGCATCATGTCCCCCCAGTCTCTCCAGCATCATGTCGACCCAGTCTCTCCAGCATCATGTCCCCCCAGTCTCTCCAGCATCATGTCCCCCCAGTCTCTCCAGCATCATGTCCCCCCAGTCTCTCCAGCATCATGTCCCCCCAGTCTCTCCAGCATCATGCCCACCTCCTATGTCTATCCAGCATCATGTCCCCCAGTCTCTCCAGCATCATGCCCCCCCAGTCTCTCCAGAATCATGTCCCCCCAGTCTCTCCAGCATCATGTCCCCCCAGTCTCTCCAGAATCATGTCCCCCCAGTCTCTCCAGAATCATGTCCCCCCAGTCTCTCCAGCATCATGTCCCCCCAGTCTCTCCAGCATCATGTCCCCCCAGTCTCTCCAGCATCATGTCGACCCAGTCTCTCCAGCATCATGTCCCCCCAGTCTCTCCAGCATCATGTCCCCCCAGTCTCTCCAGCATCATGTCCCCCCAGTCTCTCCAGCATCATGTCCCCCCAGTCTCTCCAGCATCATGCCCACCTCCTATGTCTATCCAGCATCATGTCCCCCAGTCTCTCCAGCATCATGCCCCCCCAGTCTCTCCAGAATCATGTCCCCCCAGTCTCTCCAGCATCATGTCCCCCCAGTCTCTCCAGCATCATGTCCCCCCAGTCTCTCCAGCATCATGTCCCCCCAGTCTCTCCAGCATCATGCCCACCTCCTATGTCTCTCCAGCATCATGTCCCCCCAGTCTCTCCAGAATCATGTCCCCCCAGTCTCTCCAGCATCATGTCCCCCCAGTCTCTCCAGCATCATGTCCCCCCAGTCTCTCCAGCATCATGTCCCCCCAGTCTCTCCAGCATCATGTCGACCCAGTCTCTCCAGCATCATGTCCCCCCAGTCTCTCCAGCATCATGTCCCCCCAGTCTCTCCAGCATCATGTCCCCCCAGTCTCTCCAGCATCATGTCCCCCCAGTCTCTCCAGCATCATGCCCACCTCCTATGTCTCTCCAGCATCATGTCCCCCAGTCTCTCCAGCATCATGCCCCCCCCCCCCAGTCTCTCCAGAATCATGTCCCCCCAGTCTCTCCAGCATCATGTCCCCCCAGTCTCTCCAGCATCATGTCCCCCCAGTCTCTCCAGCATCATGTCCCCCCAGTCTCTCCAGCATCATGCCCACCTCCTATGTCTCTCCAGCATCATGTCCCCCCAGTCTCTCCAGCATCATGCCCACCTCCTATGTCTCTCCAGCATCATGTCTCCCCAGTCTCTCCAGCATCATGTCCCCCCAGTCTCTCCAGCATCATGTCCCCCCAGTCTCTCCAGCATCATGTCGACCCAGTCTCTCCAGCATCATGTCCCCCCAGTCTCTCCAGCATCATGTCCCCCCAGTCTCTCCAGCATCATGCCCCCCCCAGTCTCTCCAGCATCATGCCCCCCCAGTCTCTCCAGCATCATCCCCCCCGTCTCTCCAGCATCATGCCCCCCCCGTCTCTCCAGCATCATGCCCCCCGTCTCTCCAGCATCATGCCCCCCCAGTCTCTCCAGCATCATGCCCCCCCAGTCTCTCCAGCATCATGCCCCCCCCAGTCTCTCCAGCATCATGCCACCCCCAGTCTCTCCAGCATCATGCCCCCCCCAGTCTCTCCAGCATCATGCCCCCCCCCCCCAGTCTCTCCAGCATCATGCCCCCCCCCCCAGTCTCTCCAGCATCATGCCCCCCAGTCTCTCCAGCATCATGTCCCCCCAGTCTCTCCAGCATCATGCCCCCCCAGTCTCTCCAGCATCATGCCCCCCCCAGTCTCTCCAGCATCATGCCCCCCCCCCCAGTCTCTCCAGCATCATGCCCCCCCCAGTCTCTCCAGCATCATGCCCCCCCCAGTCTCTCCAGCATCATGCCCCCCCAGTCTCTCCAGCATCATGCCCCCCCAGTCTCTCCAGCATCATGCCCCCCCCAGTCTCTCCAGCATCATGCCCCCCCCCAGTCTCTCCAGCATCATGCCCCCCCCCCCCCAGTCTCTCCAGCATCATGTCTCCCTCCTGTGTCAATAGCGTACAGCTCTGAATTAGGCCCATAGTTGCCCATATGCAGAGTTGGACTCATCTATGCCACCTCTCCGCCCCCCTATCCGTACGCTTGGTTTGGTACCTGCCATCATTATCATCGCCAGATGACAGTGAGCTGTCACCAGTATTATCGTTGCATCTGAAAACCAATGTTTTCAAGTATATGCTCAACTCTGTATAGCCCGTAATCACGATGTCACGCCCCCAACACACCCTAATTAAACTTAGACTATGCGTCTATGCATTGCAGCAAACTGAGGTGCATCTACTCCCTTGCATCTATTTTTCCTTTCTTTCCTAACTGAACAATGTGAATAACACATTTATGTATAATATAAGTAATGTGCAAGACGACAAAGGTGTTACGTATCAAGGCGTCTACAGAGCAGAATAGTGAAGTTGCTCAACCACTAAGCTTCTGGATAGCATTTGTGAAGCACATTCTTTAACCACTTGCTTGGTGATGGTCAGATGTGACCACACCAGCAAGTGCTTTATCTGATCTCGTCGCACAGGATGTGACCAGTCAGATAAACAGCAGGGAAACTTCACGCAGCTGCAGCTCTCAGAGGAATCTTCCGGTCACTCTGCCTTCCCGCATCCTCCTGCCAGTGTCTGAGCTGCCGATCATTGCTGATTGGTTAGCAACGCAGAACCCCTTACCCAGTGGCTGCAGCCACTGCAGAGGTGTAAATCAAGCACCCCCACCGTGTACCTGCCGGCTGTCCCCGCTGTTAAAAGGAAAGTCGCAATGGTCCTGATGTTACGTACCGATGTTCGAGAGAGAAAAGACAATTTAAATATTTTTTTTAAATATATTTTCAATTATTTTTTAACTAAAATCATTTTCTTCACCTAATTCACTCATAAAAAAAAAACAATTTCCAAGCAGTTTTTGGGAAAAACATTGTCAGTTAAGCGGTTAAAACCACTTCTCCACTCTTTAGACGCTTTGATACATCTCTCCCTAAATCTGCTGGATTAGTTTACCCACAGAACCATTGCAGACCTGATTTCCCACATCCCACTACTCTTATAGCCCCTACACACTGGCCGATTGCCGGCCAAGGTGCCTGATGGCCGACGGACGTCCCCAGCGGCGGAGCAGGATGGGGGGTGTCAGGGGGAGTGACGTTTCTTCACACCCCACCATCACCCAGCCCCATAGCCCTGCATGCCAATATGGACGAGATTGTCCATATTGGCATGCATGCATAAACGAGCCGGCACCAACGATGAACGAAAGCGGGGCCGCGCATCGTTCATCGTTGGTGCCTACACACTGAAAAATCACGATTGTTCATATCTTACAGTGTAATCGGCCAGTGTGTAGGCACTCCTCTAATGGCAAGTCCTCATTTCCGCTCACTTCCTGTACTCAGCTAGCAATGGAAAGTATTCAGCCGTGGGAAGTTCTGTGGCCCAGTGACATGAATTCTAAGGGGAGAAAATGCAGCCCTTTGTTTGATTAGGCAGAAGGTCATGGAAACTCCATTCCTCTAACTGCACTATGTTATCAGGACGGCTGATGATACAAAACATTCTCTCTACAGTCCCATGTGCACACAGGGGTGGCAATTTCTGAAAGATGTTCTACATGTAGCTGTATGAAAAGGTGGCACTAAGGTGTACTAAGCATCACATCAGCGATGCAGCACATCCAACCTCTTATCGGGTACATACTGCCGAAAATAACGTGCTTTGTACAATGAAAAGTGACTAAAATCTCTCAAGATAAGAGCTGCTCCTTGTAATAAGAGCACTTCCAGGTTTAGGACCCAGAAGCCTTTCTGCTAAACCGCAGAGTGACGCAGCAGCCGCCGGGGATGTTGAGAGAAAAAACGCAGTTTTCAAATTTTTGGCTGCATTTTTCCTTTAGTACATCTTGCCCTAGGTCTTTGTTTTACTGCATTTGAAAAAAAAATGCAAATGTTATTGGTACTGGTGATGCCCAATATGCAAATATTCTGTTACTGGTGATACCCAATATGCAAATATTCTGGTACTGGTGATGGGCAATATGCAAATGTTACTAGTACTAGTGATGCCTAATATGCAAATATTACTGGTACTGGTGATGCCCAACATGCAAATGTTGCTGGTACTGGTGATGCCCAATATACAAATATTCTGTTACTGGTGATGCCCAATATGCAAATATTCTGGTACTGGTGATGCCCAATATGCAAATGTTACTAGTACTAGTGATGCCCATTACGCAAATGTGCTGGCACTGGTGATGCCCAATATGCAAATGTTTTGGACTTAGGGCTACTATTATATTTAAATTATTTTTGTATTCTTTAACCCAGGAGACTCTTGAGAAACCAACAAGTCCCTTTTCCGAGGGTATTGGGGCCTTGATAGGCAATCCTGTAACAGATCCACTTATCTAGTCTCCATTATTAGTAAGCCTAATGGTGTGTACACACCGTGAGATTTTTTTCTTACGGTTTTGACTATATAGTCAAAATCGTAAGAAAAGTTGATGGAGATCGCAAGGTGAAAGTCACCTTGCGATCCCGATTCGATGCCGATGCGCGGTCCCACGCGGTCGGCATCACAAGAATAGATAGTCAAAATTGACTTGCCTGCACAGTCTATCTCTATAGAAGAGATAGTCAAAATTGACACTTAGCCAAAATCGCACAGTCAGTATCGCAAAGCACATAATGAGTATGCTTGCGATACTGACTATGTGCCGACCTAGCCCCTGTCGCATAGTGAGAATCGGACATAGCCCGAATCTCACCGTGTGTATGGGCCTTAAGGCCGGGACCAGTGCAAAGGCCCATATTTACCATCCCTAGTTGTGAAAAATAACCCTTCTGTCCGTCCATGTTTTACTGGCCACTGACAAGTCTGATGAATGATTTATTCTATGTGTGATACACGGGAGGTTGGATTTGATATTTCATTGTAATGTGACAGCTTTCATGTTATTGCCAGACACAAGCGTAAGTGAAATCATTTCCAACCCTCTGCATTTGTTTATGGTTTGTATCTTTTTATTAACTAGCAGAAAACACTTCAGATGGATTTAGTGATCTTTATTTCTTTATAAACAGACATTTTCTCCAGCACTGTGTAACGGAATATAAATAGCTAAGACGAATATAATTACATGAGCAAAATCATAGCAAAACGATTGAAAACCAAGTTTCACAGAAGTGCGAAGTTGCCGCAATACAATCTTTTAATCAGTAGCACATTTAGAGAGGATTTAAAGGGGGAGGTAGCGATAGGGGGATAGATTATTTTGTGTAACCCCTCCTGCATTCTGATTGGTGGATGGCCATTGCAAGGACCGATGCCCTGACACTCCGATGTGTGTAAAACACTACCAAAATGGCTGGGCAGAATGTTCTGTATGCCTCTCATCTGCCAGATGCTCATATATAATGTAGTGTACGACCAGATCAAGACTGCCTCGATCACGTCCAGCTAGATCCGCCACTACTTTCTTTTACACTTTTGTTTCCCCATTTCACCAAATTTCAACTGTATTTTAGAAATTCCACATTACGCAGAATTTATAGTCTAGAAACAGTGCTGGGACAAAACCAGTACCAGTTAAATCTGCCCCACGATAAGTGAGGTGTAAACAGGGGTATTGTTCATGGAACAAAAATGATAGAGAAAATTCCCCATGGAACACCGAAAGCCAAATTCTTCCAGCAAAACATGGTTGGCTGATTTAAACCAAATGGTATTTAAAAAAAAAAAAAAAAAAACTAGCTTTTTTATTATGCTGTGACTACAGACACGGCGCCGTGACTTCTAAAAAAAAACCTATTATAAGGGAATCACCCTGGTATTATTCCACATTCTTGTTGCTTGCGGTCTTCAGTTGAGTGAACTGAACCAATGCAGTAAATTCACACACAACAGAGATATAGGGAGGGTGAACCAGATCAGAGAGGTACTAAATCTGCCTAGCATCAGCTAAGACTCCACAAACTCCTCCCCTCACAATCCTATAGGACAGGCGAAAACCACAACTAACATTTTGAATCTTAAAGGCTAAACAACTCCAACACATTACAGAGGTAACACACAGAGAAACATCTCATGGTTTAATCTCCATTATGTTTATTTCCATTCAAAACCTTTAGTCCTATTGAGAAGTCTCTGGGTGTACTTGGTATGTTTTAATGTTTAGTCTATAGTTTAGTATATCTACATATATTCAGATGTAATAGGAATAAGCAGTATAAAACTAGTTTTACCGAATGATATAAAATAAACCATATCAAAGCCTAACAATTTTGGATTGTTAATGTTAGAAAGCACTTAAACATGGTTGATCAAGGTTTATAATACATAGCAATGCTTCACAGTAATAATATAATAAGCAGGGTTCAGGATCTGTTTTCATTAAAATATTAATTCAAAATAAGTTTAAACATAAAACAGATGTAAAACAAAAACACATTTTTAGGATGGAGGGGTTTGGTTCCAACCCTGAAGCAAAATGTCCTAAAATGCGCCATCGAATGCGGAATTGAATACATATGAAAATTTTACTCCTCTCTATAAACAGAAAATAAACAGCGGAATGTCAATAGTAGCATCTTAGTACATACGTTATAAATGCAATTACTTTTGCAGAGAACCATGAAGCCCACCTGTTCCTGCAATAATGGGCCTTAAGGCCCATACACACTGTGCAATTTTGAGCTCAAAGTTGCTCACTTTTGGCGTTTTGAGTTACTTTGAGCTCAAACTTGGCCAGTTTGTATGGCCGGGCGATGAGCAGTGAGCACTTCTGCGCACTCCCGCATCAACGCTGGTCGCCGCCATCTGTCGGGCTGTTTGAACAGCTGAGTGAAGCACTTTCCACAGTCTCCTACTGTGGAAAGTGCTTCATCCCCCGTGAGCATCGCAGGGCACAGGGAAAATCGCTCAGTGTGTGTGCACTGAGCTATTTTCCTGACAGCGATGTTCACATCAGGGCCGGCTCTAGGCATGTTCGAATAGAGTGGCCGCGCAGGGCGCCACCCTTAATGGGCGCCGCGTGCTGGCGCCGCCATATTCGAGGCTGGAGCCGGCCCTGTGCAGCGTTGGCCCGGCCGCCGTGACCTCTTGTGTGCGCTATGCGCGCTGCGCGGCGCCGGTGTCTAACGTCAGACGCGGGCGCCGCGCAGCGCGCATAGCGCACACAAGCGCCTTGGAGGCGCCCGCCCTCACCAGGACCCGGACCCGCACTCGCAGGCCATCCGCCCGCCATCGGACAGCAGTACTCCTCCCCCTCTCAGCGCCGCAGGTATTTGGGGGGGAGGGGGGGGGGAGGCACATTTATGGATGGGTGGCACTGTGGGGGCATTTATCTGGCACTGTGGGGGCATATCTGGCACTGTGGGGGCATTTATCTGGCACTGTGGGGGCATTTATCTGGCACTGTGGGGGCAAATCTGGCACTGTGGGGGCATTTATCTGGCACTGTGGGGGCATTTATCTGGCACTGTAGGGGCATTTATCTGGCACTGTAGGGGCATTTATCTGGCACTGTGGGGGCATATCTGGCACTGTGGGGGCATTTATCTGGCACTGTGGGGGCATTTATCTGGCACTGTGGGGGCAAATCTGGCACTGTGGGGGCAAATCTGGCACTGTGGGGGCATTTCTGTATCTGGCACTGTGGGGGCAAATCTGGCACTGTGGGGGCATTTCTGGCACTGTGGGGGCATTTCTGGCACTGTGGGGGCATATCTGTCACTGTGGGGGCATTTATGTATCTGGCACTGTGGGGGCATATCTGGCACTGTGGGGGCATTTCTGTATCTGGCACTGTGGGGGCATTTCTGGCACTGTGGGGGCATTTCTGTATCTGCCACTGTGGGGGCATTTCTGGCACTGTAGGGGCATATCTAGCACTGTAGGGGCATATCTGGCACTGTGGGGGCATTTATGTATCTGACACTGTAGGGGCATATCTGGCACTGTGGGGGCATTTATGTATCTGGCACTGTGGGGGCATTTATCTGGCACTGTGGGGGCATTTATCTGGCACTGTGGGGGCATTTATCTGGCACTGTGGGGGCATTTATCTGGCACTGTGGGGGCATATCTGTATCTGGCACTGTAGGGGCATTTATGTATCTGGAACTGTGGGGACATATCTGGCACTGTGGGGGCATTTATGTATCTGGCACTGTGGGGGCATTTATGTATCTGGCACTGTGGGGGCATTTATCTGGCACTGTGGGGGCATTTCTGTATCTGGCACTGTGGGGGCATTTCTGGCACTGTAGGGGCATATCTGGCACTGTGGGGGCATTTATGTATCTGGCACTGTGGGGGCATATCTGGCACTGTGGGGGCATTTATGTATCTGGCACTGTGGGGGCATATCTGGCACTGTGGGGGCATTTATCTGGCACTGTGGGGGCATTTATCTGGCACTGTGGGGGCATTTATCTGGCACTGTGGGGGCATTTATCTGGAACTGTGGGGGCATTTATCTGGAACTGTGGGGACGTATCTGGCACTGTGGGGGCATTTATGTATCTGGCACTGTGGGGGCATTTCTGTATCTGGCACTGCTGGGGGGCACGTCATGTGTAGCTGGCACGGCTGGGGAGCATATTATGTAGTGTTCCCGCTAGGCGTCTGTGGCTAGGCAATGTGTCTCAGTGCTCTTCCTGGCGCAAAGTGTCTAACGTGCTCTGCCTGGCGCAAAGTGTCTAACGTGCTCTGCCTGGCGCAAAGTGTCTAACGTGCTCTGCCTGGCGCAAAGCGTCTAGGAGGTTCTACCTGGTGCAGTGTGTATTACTGCACTACTGTGTGGTGTAATGCGAATTGCCACTATTATGTGGCCACGCACCTTTCCCATGAAGCAACGCCCCTAAATTTTAGCTGCGCGCCTTCGGCGCGCACTGTCCATGTTTTCCCATGTAGGTAGATGAGCACCAAGCATTACAGTATGTACATCATTTTGCCCTCCTAACTTAAAAATGTGCCTTCCCTGTGATCAGCACTATGCCCTAAAAAGTGAACACTATCATGTGTAGCTGGCACTGCTGGGGGGTATATTGTGTGTAGCTGGCACTGCTGGGGGGCATATCATGTCGATCTGGCACTGCTGGGGGGTGTATTGTGTGTAGCTGGCACTGCTGGGGGGCATGTCATGTCTATCTGACACTGCTGGGGGGTGTATTGTGTGTAGCTGGCACTGCTGGGGGGCATGTCATGTCTATCTGGCACTGCTGGGGGGTGTATTGTGTGTAGCTGGCACTGCTGGGGGGCATGTCATGTCTATCTGGCACTGCTGGGGGGTGTATTGTGTGTAGCTGGCACTGCTGGGGGGCATGTCATGTCTATCTGGCACTGCTGCGGGGCATGTCATGTGTAGCTGGCACTGCTGGGGGTATATCATGTCTATCTGGCACTGCACATTATGTGTATCTGGCACTACACTGGAGACATTGTGTGTAAGGAACACTACTGTGGCTGTTATGTGTAAGGCTGCTAATTGTGTGCGTAGAGGGGGGGTGAAAATATATTTATTTATAGTCTAATAATATAAAGTTATGAGGCCACGCACACTTTTCCAGAGACCACGCCCACTTTTCCTGGAGCACCTTCGGCGCACGCATGGGAGGGGGGGGGGGGGGGGCGCTTTTACATGTTCTCGCTCAGGGTACTAGTAGGCCTGGAGCCGGCCCTGGTTCACATCTTCGCTGTGCATATATGCTGGGCAAAAACGCAGAGTGTGCATGTACCGTAATTCAGACCTGATCGCTGTGCTGCAAATTACACTGTCCTGCGATCAGGCAGTCGCCGCCCAGGGGGGAGTGAAAATTCACCTCGTGCAAGTGTGCGAATACATGTGCACGCCGTGCGAAAATTCCCCTCAGTCAGCGGACAGCTGCAAAACTGTTTGCATCACACTCACCATCTAATGATTTTCCCATTCTGTGCAGTGCGTGCAGTCTGAGAGTAGCTCAATACTTACTCCTCCAGTACCATAGAATCAGGCTGATCAAGGCCGGAGCGGACAACACACACCCTGCCTGAAAATGCCTGCGTTTTTCCCGACACACCCAGCAAACACCCACAAACGGCCTATTCCTGTCAATCACCTTGCGTACGTCGCGCAGTAGTTCGATAATCGCCTGCTGTGCAAAAACGCAACGTAGCGATCAGATCTGAATCAGGCCCAATGTCTTTATGACAGCTGTCACTCACCCTCAGCACCGCTGACGTGTGCCTTGCAGGACCTGTCCATGTTTACAACCAAACAGCAAATGACAAGCCAATAATCATCCTCGTCTAAATGCGTTCAACACGCGGATGTTCAGGCATGGCCCGTCAGCTTTAAAATACCGACAAACATTAACTGGCTCCTCGAATGCCCCCGATCTGAGCGAGATATCATGTAGAACATTTCAATGAAGGATGTCCAGAAGTCAAAATGTTTATTCTAATTTCTAAATGTATTTTTGATGTTAGAATCTTTGAAGTTTTCTCGGGTAGGGGCGAGAGGCTTTGAAGATTGCATTTTGTATGAAGTTCTTCCCACAGGAGAGCTTTTGTTAGAGAAGACATGAAAAGCTTTGCTTTCTGTGTATTGCGGTAAGGAATATAACCAGATAACCGGAAGGACGGCTTCATCCCGTGCATAATGCAGCCTTTATAACCGACAGCGAGACATACGAGCGAAAAATTAATATTGAAGGTTTCAAACTGTGACCTCCACTGTGAGATTTGTACAGTCGGGAAGCAGAAGCTTTCACTTTAAATGTATTCAGGGCTGCGGCTCGCTGCATAGATGTGTTATATGTCGCTCGTTCCACGGCTGAGTGTATAACGGATATGTGTGCGGGTCTCCTCCAGCTTCACTCGCTCGTCTCTACAGGTCAAGTGGAAACAGAATATCTGACTATGTGATACAGAACAGGTCCCAGCTTTGGCATAGAGCAGGCCTGGCCAACCTGTGGCTCTCCAGATGTTGTGAAACTACACATCCCAGCATGCCCTGCCACAGTTTTAGCCTTCCCTAATAGCAAAACTGTAGCAAAGCATGATGGGACTTGTAGTTTTACAACAGCTGGAGAGCCACGGGTTGGCCAGGCATGGCATAGAGTATACTGTATGTTGTGTTGTTTAAACTAAGTCCAATAAATAACTGAGGAGTTATTTGTGATGCACTTTGTTGAATGCGGGGCAGATTTATTAAGCTCGGTGAAGTGATGATAAAGTGGAAGGTGATAAAGGACCAGCCAATCAGCTCCTAACTGCCATGTCACAACTGGGTTTGAAAAATGACAGTTAGGAGCTGACTGGCTGGTCCTTTATCACCTTCCACTTTATCACTTCACCGAGCTTAATAAATTTGTCTCTAAAAACATAGAATTGGACGTCAGATAAGAACCACTTGGCCCATCTAGTCTGCCCATGTAAATACACACACTTACAAATTAGGGATCATTTTTGTCAGGAGCCAAGTAACCCTCCAGTATATTGGGGGTCATTCTGACCCGATCGCACGCTGCGGTTTATCGCAGCGGTGCGATTGGGTCAGAACTGTGCATGCGCTACGATCGCCTCTGCCTGATTGACAGGCAGAGGTGGTCGCTGGGCGGGGGGGCGGAACGACGGCATTTTGGCGCCATTTCATGGGCGCGGTCCAGCCAACGCAGGCATGGCCGGACCGTGCGGGGGTGGGCCGAAGCAGGTGCATGACGTCACACGCAGCCGCTGCGGGCCGGGGAGCGACGAGTAGCTCCTGGCCAGCACGCTAAAGCTGCGCTGGCCGGGAGCTACTCCTAAAGTGTAAAAGCATCGCCATTTTGTGATGCTTTTGCACTTCTGCGGGGGGGGGGGGGTCTCTGACATGCGGGGCGGGATAGCCCTGTGCTGGGCGTCCCCCCGCATGTCTATGGCCGCCCCCCGCATGTCAAAATTTTGCAGGGCTACGATCAACTCGGAATCACCCCCCCATTGTTGGATTGTGGGAGGAAACCGGAGTACCCGGAGGAAACCCACGCGAGCACAGAGAGAATATACAAACTCCACACAGTTAGGGCCATGGTGGGAAACAAACCCATGACCTCAGTGCTGTGAGGCAGTAACGCTATTATACCATCTGTCTATGAGGATCAGACTTTTTCGTTACATATAGAGGGGCTGGTTCTGAGTAGGACGTATCCTTCCTAGTTAGCCGTCCTGCCCACTACACTCACAAGTTGTGTGTCCATCTGTGTCGCCACCCAGTTACCGCCCATTTCAAGGAAACAGTCTTCTGGTCAATACGTCCGAACTTCTGATCTCTCTCAGTGTGCATATGGAGTTTCAGGGTTATACTTGTGTGTTTTCCTCCTAAAACATTGCCTGGACGGTTGTGGACGTAAGTATTCATCAGCTAAGACACAGACTATGGCCCTCATTCCGAGTTGATCGCTCGCTAGCTAGCTACTTTTAGCAGCTGTGCAAACGCATAGTCGCTGCCCACAGGGGAGTGTATTTTCGCTTTGCAAGTGTGCGATCGCATGTGCAGCCGAGCGGTACAAAAACATTTTGTGCAAAACAAGACCAGCCCTGTAGTTACTTATCCTATGCGATGATTCTAGCGTTGGAGGTCCCGGAATGGACGCCAGATACCGGCCCTGCAAACGCCTGGTCACGCCTGCGTTTTCCCTACCACTCCCAGAAAACGGTCAGTTGACACCCATAAACGCCCTCTTCCTGTCAATCTCCTTGCAATCGGCTGTGTGAATGAAATCGTCGCTAGACGCATTGCACAGCAACGATGCGGTTTGTACCCGTACGACGTGCGTGCACATTGCGGTGCCTGCGCAGTTTTGCCATTTTTTTAACCTGATTGCTGCGCTGTGAAAATCGGCAGCGTGCGATCAACTCGGAATGACCCCCTATGTACTGTATCTATAGCAGTATGGCAATGGGCATGACATGAATTGTACGAACAGTTGGTTTGACAGCAAAATTAGAAGCGGCCCAAAAACATTTGTACCAAATGAACATCAATGAGACGCAGGAGATAATGTGGATGCATTGTAACTGCTTTTGTGTCTGTCTGAATGTGTCAGCCTGTAGCCATTATTACAGAGCATACTCTTGCTGAGAGCTACTGTATATGTTGCGTCTCTAGACTGCTGATCGTGCATTTCTGTTAAAGCAGGAAAACAAGTGATTTAATGTTTCATTTAATTGAAGCGGACGTTATATGGCTGAGCCAGAGTACGGGATCTGGGCAATTCATTGTATGTTCCGCAGATGGTGTCTAGTCTCTGGTGTTTAGTCTTCTTACTGGTCTTACCAAAAAGAGACTCTCACCACTACAATCCATTTTGAATGCAGCTGCGAGGCTAATCTTCCTTGCTAGACGCTCATCATCTGCAGTTCTGCTCTGTCAGTCCCTCCATTGGTTACCTGTATTCTACCTTATTCAATATAAAATACTTTCTCATACGTCTTAGAGGATGCAGGGGTCCACTTCATGACCATGGGGTATAGACGGTTCCGCAGGAGCCATGGGCACTCTAAAGACTTTTCATTGGGTGTGAACTGGCTCCTTACTCTATGCCCCTCCTCCAGACCTCAGTTTTAGAAATGTGCCCAGGCAGACTGGATGCACTCTGAGGAGCTCTACTGAGTTTCTCTGAAAAGACTTACGTTAGGTTTTTTATTTTCAGGGAGAACTGCTGGCAATAGACTCCCTGCTTCGTGCGACTGAGGGGGCTGAAGTAGGAACCAACTTCCTGAAGAGTTTCATGGCTCTGCTTCTGGCTGACAGGACACCATTAGCTCCTGAAGGGTACTGAACGCTAGCCGTGCCTAGATGCTCACTCCCACAGCACGCCGTCACCCCCCTCACAGAGCCAGAAGTCAGAAGACAGGTCAGCTCCCCATTTCTCTGCGGCACCTCTTAAATCACCAGCCCCACCCGCCCGTCATGTATGGCACCTTTACAGCCCCATATCACCCGGATATCTCCTTCACCGACACTTTATTTGGCCCCTCTTGGCTATTGTTCCCTCATGTGACAATCCACAGACAAAATCCGTGAACCTCTTTACTAACTATACTGCTGGGCAAGTAATGGAGAACCTATTGCTGCACTGGGGACCCCTTTAAGAAGTCTAAAGGACGAAACACGTTGGGCTTTCCCTCTATGACCTCCTGCTTACTAAGCTAAGAACCTCCATTTATTTATTTATATCTTGATTTTTAATTAAGTCTTTTATTAATCAATTGCTATTTACTCATTATTTTATAATAATTGTTAACTCTGTCTAAAATAAAATTCCCCCTTATTCATTCTGAAAAGACCTTTTCCTGAAAAATCTTTTTGATTCTGCTTATAAGAGCTACATACTAGCATACAGACACCATTGGTCGCTTGAACCCCTATCCTCCCCTTTCCATGTATACTATATATATAGTTCCTTTTTAATTAGCACTATGTCCATGTAGAAATTCATCTGTATTACCACATACCTCTACCCACACTACAGCTTTTCATGTCTGTCCTCACGGCCCTATCTTCCACTACTCTCATTCCCCTTCTTCCCAATCTTTCCTGGCCAATATCTCCACCCACCTCAATATTCCCTGTCACCACTTGAACCCACCCTCCTACCACTTTCACTAATTAGCCGTCACCTCCTCTGCTACCCATTGTGACTGCCAAGCTTAGTGTTCCTTCAGCGCCTATAGTCCCCTATTGCCCCCTCCCTTTAGACTCTAAGGTCTCACAGGCAGGGCCCTCCCTACCGTCTCATGTCTGTCCACTCTCGGTCATTCCGTTTGTCCACATCAAATCTTCTGCTGAGTTGTTTCTGTATGCTATGTGATTTGCTGTGTGAATTGCACCTGTGCACATATTATCCTTCTCTGTACCCACTCACATGTTATTAGGATCACTGTTTCTACGGGGTGTGGTTCATCAAATCGACAGTGTCTAGGTCGACAATGTTTAGGTCGACAGTCACTAGGTCGACATGGATGGAAGGTCGACAGGGTTTCTAGGTCGACATGTGCTAGGTCGACAGGTCTAAAGGTCGACATGAGGATTATTATTTTTTTTGGTGTCGTTTTCTTCGTAGAGTGACCGGGATCCCAAATTAGTGCACCGCTTCGCTCGCCATGCTTCGGGCATGGTGCCTTCGCTCCGCTACCGTTTCGCTCGGCACACTTTACCGTTCCAATCGTAGTCCACGTGGATCGTTAAGTATGAAAAAATTTAAAAAAAGAAATTTTTTTTTGAAAAACTCATGTCGACCTTTAGACCTGTCGACCTAGCACATGTCGACCTAGAAACCCTGTCGACCTTCCATCCATGTCGACCTAGTGACTGTCGACCTATAGTAGTCGGCCTAAACATTGTCGACCTAGACACTGTCGATCTTCAGACCGGATCCAGTTTCTACGTACGTCATATCTGTGCAACTATGTCAGGTGCTACAGAATTGGTGTCATCTTACAAATAATCAGTGATGTCAGATGCAACTTCTGGCTCCTGGTATGAAATTCTCCTGCACTGTATAAACTTGGGACATTCTCAGTTCTACTGTATGTGGAGTTTTTTGTTTTCTTTTATTACAAATGTCCAATTTCTAAAGCATCCCTCTGCCTGATCTGAGTGACGTCAAGTTTCTTTTACAAAGAAAAGTGCTTGCACCTAAGAACTGGAGAAGGAAATCTTCAATTACTGAGCTATTCATTAATAATAAATGACGAAGAAGCGGCTTCCGTATGAAAGACAGAAACCCGCATTCAGCTGCTGAAACACTGGGCAACCACTGTATTGATGAGGACAGTTTACTACTCAAGTTCCATACAGAGAGGACAGGACACAAGGTAACGCTTTTTTATCCTTTTTTCTTAACTGCTGGAGTTTAGCAGCCGATAATCTGCAATTTATTAGTAAGCGGAAGTGGGACAATGAGAAAGAAGAGCTAATAGAAGCATGGATCTCTATGGTTAGTAACCACTGATGGTTTGACAATGATGGTATATAGTTTTTTCATCAATGGATGTTGGTGAACATCAGACGGATGTCCGATGGTGCCCCTGGTCTCTGCATGCACCAACGAATCAGCCACCAATGGTGTCCTCCTGATAGTTAAAACATCAACCATTCCGCAGTGGGTGCACCATCCAGTGTTTTAGGCGACCCCTCAACCATTGGCACCCTAGGCAACTGCCTAGGTTCACCTGATGACCCCGAGCACGTGACTAAAACAACTTCGATGAACAGGTGGATCACAGACAAGTGTGCCATTTAGGAGTATGACTAAACTATACACTGACCTTGCCACAGGTTTATAAATTGGAATAAAACAGGACTTTCAAAGACAGTTTACTGCCATAACTGTGAATCTAAGACAATAAATGTAACTGGATTCCAGTAACGGGTACAGTAATTAAAGTTACGGTTGAAAGTGTATAGTTCATAATACGGTATGCGGTCAGCATACCGCTCGTCGGGATCCCGACTGTCACAAGACCGACGCCGGATCCGACTGGGTTACCATACTGCCGCCGGTATACTGGCGAGGTAGGTGAATCCCCCTCTATGGGTGTCCACGCCCATAGAGGGAGAATAGAACCTGTGGTGAGCCCGCAAGGGGCTTCGTTGCGCTTGCCCCCCTGCCGGCATTCCACCGCTCGAGATGCCGATGTCGGTATAATGACACCTTTACTCACTACGCCAATGATTGCCTCCTCATTTCTCTATGCAGATGGAAAGTGGAGCCTCCAAACAAAGAAGTACAATGGAGACTGGCTTGTATTAAGGAGAACATGGAAAGGATGAGCCCTTGTGCAAACACAGTATGACAAACCATAATGTGCAATGCTAACAGACTATGGGGGTCATTCCGAGTTGATCGCTAGCTGCCGTTGTTCGCTGCGTAGCGATCAGTGAAAAAAAACGGCTAATCTGCGCATGCGTATTCACCGCAATGCGCACGCGCGACGTACGGGTACAAAGAGCATCGTGGTTTTGCACAGGTTCTAGCGACGCATTCAGTCGCACAGCCGATCTCAAAGAGATTGACAGGAAGATGGCGTTTCTGGGTGTCAACTGACCGTTTTCTGGGAGTGTTCTGAAAAAAACGTAGGCGTGGCCGGGCGTTTGTTGGGCGGGTATCTGACGTCAGTACCGTGTCATTCGTCGCAGCAATCATCGCACAGGATAAGTAACTACAGGGCTGGTCTTGTTTTGCACAAAATTTGTTTGCTGTCGCGCGGCTGCACAGGCGTTCGCACTCCTGCAAAGCGAAAATACACTCCCCCGTGGGGGGCGACTATGCGTTTGCGCGGCTGCTAAAAACTGCTAGCGAGCGATCAACTCGGAATGACCCCCTAAATGATGTAACATTTGACACTCTGCAGTAACTCAATCTAGTTATTTTATTTATTATTATTACTTACTATACAGAAATATCTGAATCTGCTGTATTTCACTCTAAAATTCTATAACTTAGCCTGCAAATGTATACTGTAATTCAATTTAACCCTAATATAGTAGATAGAATACTATGCTATAACCCATACAATATTTTATGAATGAACCTCTGCCAGTTGACAATTACTTTATCAGTCAAATGTCAGTATTAAATGTTAGAATCTATTGCAATAGTGAAGGGTAAATTCAGTGCTCAATATAGATCAGGGAGGGGAAACAAGTCTAACGACCCTCAGTATTCAACATTATTTATAGATAGTGGTTCCTAGTTTCTGTTTATTAGTCTTTGCTGAGTGTTCGTATAAATAATTTGCTAGGAATCACCTGGCTATAGCTTTCGTGTTTTAGTCACAACTTTTCAGTGTTCAGGTTCTTGGGCGAGGTCCAGAATTCACCAGTGCGATATTTCTCTGATTAAATAGGGATGTCCCTATAGCCTGGGTTATCTGCTGTCTAAGACTTAGGTCTATTCACGAAGCAGTGAAAAGTGTGGAGAAGTGAGCCAGTGGAGAAGTTGCCCATGGCAACCAATCAGCATTGAAATAACATTTATAATTTACATACAATAAAAGTTGTATGGAGTAGCCGATTGGTTGCCATGGGCAACTTCTCCACCGGCTCACTTCTCCGCTCTTTTCACTGCTTCATGAATAGACCTCTAAATTCCCATATCTCCGTCCTTACTGTAATCTAATCCTTCCCCTACACTTACACTTTCCATTTCTTATTTTCACTATTGAAATCACTGATCCTGTCCTGGTGGGCATTCGGATGATAGGGTGACAGTGTCTTAAGTCAACAGTCAATAGGTCTACATGCATTAGGTGGGCAGGTACAAACGTTCAACACGACAATGGTCAACACACAAATAGTCAACAAGTTTTTGTGGCTTATTTTTAAGTTTTCCTAACTTTTGCTTGATTTACTATCCACTCTCATGTTGACCTCTTGACCCTGTTGACCTTTTGGGGTCAAACTGCCTTTCACCTGTCGACCATTTGGGATCAACCTAATGACTGTCTACCTAAACACTAGGGGCGGGATGTACTGATGTACATCGCCGCCCATCGCCACGATGCTGATCGCATATGTACTAACATATGCGATCAGCATTGCGGAGGACAGCTCTTCCGATAAGAGCTGTCCTTCGCGATGCACAGCGGCAGCCTGACTTCCGGGATTCAGCCCCAGGAGTCAGTCTGCGCATGCGCGGGGTGACGGGGGCGGCCGCAGGGCATACTGGGAGGGATCCGATCGGATCCCTCACACAGCGCCGCGGAGAGTAGCCCATAGGCTTCTATGGACTATCGCCAGCTAAAGCTGGCCAACCCCGCCGCGGCGCTGACCTGCCGGACCTGACCTGCCGGACCTGTACATCAGGAAAATGCGGTAAACGGGGTTTACCGCATTTTCCGCTTAGTACATCCGGATCTAGATCTTTTACACCACACCCGTCCTGGTGCATTCTCTATCTGTGCTGCGTCACCGTTACTTCATCATCTGTCTCTAACCCTCTCCACCAGCCCACGCAGTGTTATTTCAAGGCCTGCCTTCTTATCGCCCCTCTTTTACCCGTCTCAGAGTTCTATTTAGTAAAATTGCGCCAAGCAGTATAAAATTATAAGTGGTTTTTGACAGGTTTTGCTTTCATTATATCACGGTATCTATATGGAGATCCATGCCAGGTCAGACGAAGGGAAATGGACCTATCCCTGGGAGGAGAAGACCTGCGTGGGCTGTTTTTGCCATCTTTGACAAATGTGAGAAACATTATTCTATGTTTGAAGTCCAGTGTGCAGGTGCAGAACAGGGGCAGGGTACCTGCAAAAAAATGCTGCACTGCGGGAGAACTCTCTTCCATGTTTTTCTCCATCTCTTCCAGGTAAATACTCCCGAAATGACATCCAGAGAAGGTGTTAGGTTTACAACAAAAGATGAGAGAAGCTTTGCTATATAAATATCATCCCAGCATGGCCACCATTGCTACGTGGAGAAATCTGCGATTTCCAGCTAAAATGCTGAAGAAATGCTGTTTTAGGCTTCATACTTGCTACAACCTTTCCCTGTCTATGGGCCTACAGTAATTCAGCATGGATCGCAAAATCTTTCTCGAATGGGCAAAACCATGTGCACTGCAGGTGGGGCAAATGTAACACGTGCAGAGAGAGTTAGATTTGGGTGGGTTATTTTGTTTCTGTGCAAGGTAAATACTGGCTGCTTTATTTTTACACTGCAATTTAGATTTCAGTTTGAACCCACCCCACCCAAATCTAAAGCCGGGTACACACTGGGCGACCTCAGCTAGTTAGCAAATGGCGCTATATCGCTGATTGCTAATTAGAGAAGACTGCCAGTGCATACACACTGAACGATATGGATTTACGATATTGGGGGTCATTCCGGGTTGATCACTCGCTGACGATTTTCGCAGCGCAGCGATCAGGTGAAAAAATGGCATTTCTGCACATGCGTATGGGTCGCAATGCGCACGCGCGTCGTACGGGTACAAAGCCCGTTGTGGTTGTGCACAGGTTGTAGCAAAGTTTTCCTTCGCACTGACGGCCGCAAGAAGATTGACAGGAAGCGGGCGTTTCTGGGTGTCAACTGAACGTTTTCAGGGAGTGTTTGCAAAAAACGCAGGTGTGTCTGAAAAAATTTAGCCGTGGCTGGGCGTTCGCTGGGTGGGTGTATGACGTCAAATCCGGACAGGAATAGGCTGACGTAATCGCAAGCGCTGAGTAGGTTCAGAGCTACTCTGAAACTGCACAAACTGTTTTTGCAGAGCTCGGCTGCACAAGCGTTCGCACTTCTGCTAAGCTAAAATACACTCCCCAGTGGGCGGCGGCATAGCGTTTGCACGGCTGCTAAAACTAGCTAGCGAGCTATCAACTCGAAATGACCCCCTATTGTTCAGTAACATCATCCCCCTCACTCTCCGAACATGCAGCTCAAAGATATTGTTAACATTGAGCTGCATGTTCAGTAGATGATGGATGAATGAAAACGACCCTCGGCTGCACGCATCGTTTATCCGTACAAACTGGTCGATATGACCAATATATTTATTTATTTATTAACAGTTTCTTATATAGCGCAGCATATTCCGTTGCGCTTTACAATTAGAACAACAGTAATAGAACAAAACTGGGTAAAAACAGACAGACATAGAGGTAGGAAGGCCCTGCTCGCAAGCTTACAATCTATATCGATCATATCGTATCGTTATCGCTCCTATCGTTAGTTCATATCTACCAGTGTGTATGCGGCTTATCTCTCTCTGCACATGTTATATCTGCCCCATCTGCACGGCACATGGTATTGCCCATTAGAGAAAGATTTTGCTTTTGCCATCCATGCTGAATCAGGCCCTATGTGAAGCTGTCTGCTATCCCTTTTACATCTGACTGAAATTCCCATCTTTCCAAACACGCTCTTTTAAAAAAAATAAAAAAATTCACTTCTCTGTAAATTGAGTTTCCTGTGTTTTAAGTTGCTTGAATTGTTATCACTTTCTCTTTGTGTGAATCTCCTGTGTGTTCATGGTCTTCATTCTCTAATTATTTCTCTTTAAGAAGCTATTACCCTTTCTCTCTGTAAGGTCTCCAAGAGCAAATGCTTACTCTGACCTCTTCTCTGTTCTTCTCTTCCCTGTATCTTTCATTTCCTTTTTATAGTCTCTTGTCAGTTATATTTCTCTCTCCACTCATATCAGTCTCACTCCCTTCTCCCCACAGACTCCTTTCTTACTTCCCTCTCCAGTCACTCCCTTCCCGTCAGTCTTCTCTCCTACTCCCTTCCAATGTCAGTCTTATTCACTCTCCTCTCATCAGTCATTCCCTCCCTTTTGAGTTCTCTCACTGTCCACTTGTCCAGTCACTCCCTTTCCCTGACAGTCTTTTCTTTCACTGTCCTCTCTTGTCAATCATTCCTTTGCTGTCAGTCTTCTCTCTCACTGACCTCTCCAGTCAGTCATTCCCTTCCAGTCAGTCTTCTCTCTCACCTCTCACTCCCTTTACATGCCTGTCAGTAGCGGCTATTGCCGCGGGCAAGCAAGCTTTTTGCCCGGGGGCTACTACCCCGAGGGCGCTGCCGCCGTGGCAAGAGCCACTACTCCTGATCGCCCCTCTCCCTGGCTGCAGCAGGCGCCGTGGGCTGTGTGGGCGCCCGCTGCAACCGGCGTCGCTGAATGACGCTAGAGGTCATAATTGACCCCTAGTGTCAGTGTGGCGCTGCTATGGGAGAGACGTCATGATGTCTCTCCCATACAGAGGAGCCGGCGGCTGGAGACAGCAGCGGCAGCAGTCCGGAAGCAGGAGCGGGACTGGTAAGTATTGTTTTTTTTGTTTGTTTTTCTTGTTTGCAAGCGGCGCTACTACAGGGGGCACAACTACTAGGGGCACAACTACAGAGGGCACTGCTATGGGGGTGGAACAGCTACTCGGGGCAAATCAACTGTGGGCACTGCTACTGGGGGCACAGCTACAGGGGGGCACAAGTACAGGGGGATAACTGTGGCCATGCCCCTTCCCTATGAAGAAGCCACGTCCCTATTTTTAAACGCGAGCAGCGATCAGGTGAAAAAATGGCGTATACTGTTTAATCGTGACTCCTCCCCTCTCCAGTCCCAACTCCTCCCATCTGCAATCCTAACTCCTCCTCTCTCAATTCCTGAAAAACTGAACTTTTTGAGTGAGACTGAGATAGTGCTTTGTGATTGTTCTATGTACATGTGACTGTGCTGTGGGGTAATTGTATTTATTAGCCCTAGTACCCACACACCTGCAAGTGAGGGGCATATGCTCTGTAACCCGTGCTCTCCTGGCTCCTCTGTGCTGCTGTGGTACAGGCTGCAGCACAGCATTCTGCCTCAGGCTCTCCCTGGAGATCTCTCTTCTGCTTAAAAGTGGGCGTGGCTATGACTGTGTTAGGGGGGGAACGGTCTCCCCCTTCGCCCTCCCCCTCAATCCGGCCCTGCTACTGACACCTTATGGCACCATATAAAGGATAATAATAAACGCAGTATCACGGTGCTCCAGGGTATGACAATCTAATAATTACTATTACAGAACATTAACTTTAAAATACAGAGTGGTTCTCCTGCAGGCTGCATGAAAAGAGTGTAACACGATCAGTGTCAATATCCCAATGTCTCACATTATCAGAGTTTGTACAATTACTTTACAGCTGCATCTGATTACTCTCTCAGAGGTCATAAAGTTACACTTACTCAAACTGTGTCTCTTCATGTAAGCTGATTAAGTTACGTCTGGGGAAGGGACAAGTGAACAAGAGAAACATTTGCACCTTCCAGTACAGTCGCTGTAACAGAATAGGTTTCATGTAACTGTAACATTATCACATAATGATAAGGCAGAAGAGCCCTGTAAGCCAAAGGAGTTATTGCAGGTGTCAGATCTCTTGTGTAAAACGTCCCATAAGTACCACAATATATTACCGTGGAATTTCATAGTGTGTGGGTCCCACAGCTAATAAAGTCGGAAAACATTTCTACAGGTAATTATTCACCTACACAAGGTCACATTTTCCTTGAGTTTCAAGCTATGAATATTAGAAGGACAGATGTTGAATTGGCTAGGGGAGGCACTGCATGGGAAAAAAGTATTATTATATAAAAGCATGGAGATCAAATGGGAAACTAAAAAAATGTTCCATGTGCATATGGTATGGGAATAACGTGTGTATGAATAAATGGTGGTTAAATAGGAAAGTCTTGGAGGAGAGGAGGGAAAATATGAGGAACTTTACAATGTTAAAGCTATAAGAAACTAAAACGTAACTACAGAAATATAAGTGATATCTCACAAGTGGCTTGGTATAAAATACCGGTCGTCGGGATGCTCCACCCCTATGTGATGTCATACATTGGGACGTTATATATAGGTGGAGTGTTGCGGACCTACAGGAACTGTTTACAGAGAGCTGATGCACAGATAAGGCTTGTTTTAAAAAGTCCTCCCTGTGCATCAGCCAGCTGTTTATTCACAGACTGGTGTAGCTCTACAGGTATTGGCAGTAGGCGACAGGGGTAGGGGCCCCTCTCTGTAAGGGCCCGGGACACCAGTCCATACAGTCCCCCCCTGATGGCTGCCCTGATGATGACGACAATTGGCAGCCGCTTCTGATTGGCTGACTGCATCTGAATCCCTCCCACTGACTATATTAATCATTAGTGTGGCTGCTATGTTATATGACGTTGCAGCCACCTACTGGCATTACTTCACTGTTATCTGCATTTGGCCCGCAGCACTTCAAAATATTTCCTTTTGGTTTTTAATGAAGGAGACAACGGGTGTTTGCATTCAGCTGAAAATAATTTGCACATTTGATTCATATTTCTATCTATATATATATATATATAATTGTATTTTTCATGGTAAATGTAAATTTCGTATTTATTCATAAAACGGTCCGACCCTATTCTACCTTATTTATGTTACCCTTCATTATAGTAATACATTGTGTTGAAATTGAGAACGTTACTTAGCATTTATTACTAGTACTGTCACCCACATCTCCTGCCCCAACCCTGGTGCATATGCTACTGTTTTCTCCTGGCGTAAACCTGGCGCATATTCTATTGTAGCAGACCTAGACACATCTTGAGATTCACCCGACCCTGAATAAACACGTAATTGCGTCTTTCCTTAGCCTGCATTTTACCGATCTATCCATTTTATATTTGTTCATGTGCTCAACTGTTTAAGAACAAACAAAAAATAATCCATATTTTACTAATGTCAGCGCTCCCCCAAATATCTATTATCAATGAAAGCTCACAAGTAATACAGGGTGCAATTTCCCTCTCCTGGTTAGAGATTCCCAATATGTTATTTGCCATTTAAGAGCATGGACTAGCAAATAACATGAGGAAGGAAATGAGAAATACACTATACAACAGCTGGAACCAGGAAGGCTTTAAAGCTGCAACTGAGTAGTGTACGCCTCCCCCAACCACAGATCCTAGTGCACGCCTGGCCAATCTGTGGCTCTCCAGCTGTTGTGAAACTACAAATCCCAGCATGCCATGCTACACTTTTGCTATTAGGAAATGCTAAAACTGTTGCAGAGCACGCTGAGATTTGTAGTTTCACAACAGCTGGAGAGCCACAGGTTGGCCAGGCCTGCTCTAGGGGCTGCTTTGACCCTCTTACCGCCTGGCCGAAACTCGGGTTCCTCCTGCTCACACTTGCTATCTGCTACCATTTATGATACGACCGCAACATCAAAGGACCAGACTGCAGCATAGCCAACCAACTGGACTTACACTCGGGGATTCAGAATTACAGACCAGTGATCGTGTGCGGAATCTTGGCGTTGTCCTGGATGGTGGCTTGACACTTAAACATCAGATATCAGCCACAATCAAATCCTCATTCTTTCACCTGAGGAACATAGCCAGAATCAAGCACTTAATTCCCTCAGATGATCTGCCAAAAGTCATCCATGCATTTGTTTCATCTCGATTAGACTACTGTAATGCCCTCTACCTTGGTCTCCCAGCAAAAGAATTGCAACGCTTACAGCTGGTGCAAAACACAGCTGCCAGGCTATTAACCAACCAGCCCCGTTCTAGCCACATAACACCCATCCTCTACTCCTTTCACTGGCTGCCTGTACGATGGCGAATCATCTTCAAGATTGGCTTACTGAGTTTCAAAGCATTACATGACCAAGGCCCAAGGTACCTGAAACAGCTTCTGACCCCATACTGCCCCACTCGATTACTGCGATCTGTAGATGAAGGACTTTTAGCAGTACCTAGAATCTACCGTAATTCATCTGGGGGTCGAGCTTTTAGTCATGCGGCTCCGACTCTATGGAACTCACTTCCCCGCACAGTGCGAGAGGCCCCAACTATAGAATCCTTCAAAAGTAGACTCAAGACTTTTCTGTTTACTCAAGCATTCCCATAATTGTCCCTTTTAGTATCTTCATGCTTCTGTATTTTATGAAAATGTACTTCATTATTTTCTGTACTATATTATGCTATGTATCTGTTAAGCGCCTTGAGTCCTATGGGAGAAAGAGCGCTATATAAATAAAATTATTATTATTATTATTATTATTATTATTTTAGGGTAGTTTACTTCAGTGATTTTCCAGTTTGTTATAGAATTGTCATAGGGATGGAAAATGAATACACTTGGCAGTCTGAGGAGTTTGAGCGGAGCCAGGTCTGCCATCAGAAATTGTGGGGCCCAGGACTGACAAAACAGACAGGGCCCCCCCACCGATATGTGATGTCACAATCATGACGCTACATACCGGTGGAGCATTGCGGACCTGCAGGAACGATTCACAGAGCTGATTCACAGGGAAGGCTTGTTTTAAGCCCTCCCTGTGTATCAGCCCACTGTTGTTGCACTGCCTGTGCAGCTCTCCAGGTTTTGGCTGAAGGAGCCAGGGGTGGCCCCCCCTCTCCAGGGTAGCCATCAGGGGGGGCTGGGGGGACTGGTGTCCCAGGCCCTTACAAGGAACGGGGCTCACCCCTGGTTCCTACCACCATTCTTAAAACAAGCCTTATCTGCGCATCAGCTCTCTGTAAACCGTTCCATTAGGTCTGCAACACTCCACCTATATGTAACATCACAATGTATGACATCAAATGGGGTGGAGCAGTGCGGCAAAATCTATTTTGGGGGGGGAGGGACCCTGTCTATTTTGTCAGTCTCGGGGGCCCATATTTTCTGATGGCAGCCCTGCCTCTCTCTATAAGGGCCCGGGACTCCAGTCCCCGCAGTCCCCCCTTATGGCCGCCTTGGCCAGAGCCATCTGAACTACCACCTTATACTAGGCGGTGATGCAGCTTTAAGATTAATAATAATTACTCCTTCCAGGCCTGGCCAACCTGTTGCTCCCCAGCTGTTGGCAGGGCATGCTGGGACTTGTAGTTTCACAGCAGCTGGAGAGCCACAGGTTGGCCAGGCCTGCCTTATACATTCCGCTCTTTCCGTTTGTGGGCCATTGGTCTTCCATAATGACCAGCATATCTTGAAGTCTCCTTCCCGCCAGCCCGACTGACTGAATACTACTGCTGACTGCAGGATTGACACCGAGTGACAGCAAGGAGGTGGTGAAGATGGACAGGATACACACGATCAGCACGCGCTCATCTCCCGCCACCCTAGCCGATGCGGCCCCGTTACGGTGGTAGTTCCACAACCGGCATTGACTTTCAGCAATATATAAAAGTTTACTTATTTTTTTCTGTCATATCAGACTCTTACTGACAGAAAGTTGTATGTGCGAAGTAACAAATACTTTCCAACATAGCCACAAGCTGGTGACCTCAAGCTGTCAAATTCTTGAGATTTTTACATGTAAATTCATGAATGTTATTAATGGGGTTTTTTTGTAAAAGGAAATTTTTTGTTTTGTTTTTGGACTGGTGTTCAAGATTTCTGCTGGTTATTAAATGTCACCAATACACATGTCCCATGGTCCAGATCTCTCACTGATTTGACCATTCAAGTACAGAGAAGTCTCCTATGGCCACCTGAAAATACAAATATGACCATTAAGGTCAGAGTTCAAACAGTCCGATCCAACAAGGCACCATACTGAGGCTGTGGGATAACCACAGACATACAGCAGACGCGACCATAATCACACACATTTATATTTTCATGACTTAAGCTGAGTACACACTGTGACGATGTAACCCAAGAGATATGCAGGTCCGGCGGGCCGACATATCGGACCCTGGGTACACATTGAGCGATATAATGAAGGTCTGAGCAACATATTGCTCCTTCCTTCATCACACATGCCGCAGTTGCTAGAATATTTCTGTAGATTGTTACAGCACACGGCAGGTAACAAATCCACTTTACACCTTATTTACATCTAACATATAGTGCAATGCGCACAAATGTGAAGTGACTCACAGCGACCAATCACAGTAGAGCTTATATTTGCTCACTAGCGCTAAAAAGTAAAAGCTAGGACTATAAGTAACTCTATTTACAAGGTACTGGAAGCTTTAATAGCGCGATCAGCTGATCACCCTGCAGACACAAGATGTACGAAATTAATATTCCTAGACAAATGAACAATTCAGATATGCTACCTAACTGAGTGGCATTATAGTGATGAAGTACTTTCCTATATAACCCTAAATATGCCCACTCTCCCCCACCCATGTGCTATAAAAAAAACTTTTGAAATACCAAATAAGCAGACCAACCATTTTCATAATTGTTCAGCCACTAGGTGGCAGGGTTCCATTTCTGTTAAATTAGTTGAAATGTATTGAAGTTTATTGCCAGGCCTGTTGTGTGCATTAACCCATGGTACGTAGCACTTGTGACTAAGCGGGAGATGTACTAAGCAGTAAAAACAGTGGAGAAGTAGTCCATTGCAACCAATCAGCATTGAAGTAACATATATAATTTGCATACTATAAAATTATACAGAGCAGCTGATTGATTACCATGGGCAACTTCTCCGCTGACTCACTTCTCCACTCTTTTCACTGCTTAGTACATCTCCCCCTTAGATGTCTATTTGCCAAGCCTTCGATGGAAATAAAGTGTATGGAGATAGGGAACAGGATGTACTAAAGGAAAAATGCGGTAAGACCCCCGAAAACGGGGGTTTTACCGCATTTTCAAATTTACTAAGACCCTACCGCCGCGTTTTCGACGTCCAGGGTATCGCCATCTTTGGATGGCGATACCCTATATAAGCCTATGGGCTTTTTATCGCCGACCGCCGCAACCTGCCGCAGACGCCCCCCCCCCCCGGCATACCTTCCTCCAGGCTGCCCTGGACCCGGAAGGTAATCTCCTCCTCCCCCTAGCAACGCATCCGGAGGTCCTTTCGGCTGCAGGGGGGAGGAGGAGGCGTCGGGGGCAGCCTGCTGCTGCTTTCCGACGTCTAGGCAGTGTGAAGATCCCAGGGAGGTGAAGAATACCCCCCGCAGACCACCTGACAGGTATCGCGGGGGACCTCTGTCACCGCATTGCGATATTGATCGCATATGTTAGTACATATGCGATCAACATCGCTGCGGTAAGCGGCGAGGGGCGGCGATGTATCTTAGTACATCCCGCCCAGGGGGAGATGTACTAAGCAGTGATAAAAGTGGAGAAGTAAACCAGTGGAGAATTTGCCCATGGCAACCAACCAGCATTGACGTAACATTTATAATTTTCATACTATAAAAGCAAACAGAGCAGCTGATAGGTTGCCATGGGCAACTTCTCCACTTTTATCACTGCTTAGTACATATCCCCCCAAAGTACTAACCAACCATCTCCTAACTGTCCTTTTTCAAACAGCCTGTGACATGACAGTTGGGAGCTGATTGGCTAGTACTTTATCTCCGTGCACTTTGGGGGTCATTCAGACCTGATCGCTCGCTGACATTTTTCGCAGCGCAGCGTTCAGGTCACTACTGCGGATGCGCATGCACCGCAATGCGCAGGCGCGCTGTACGGGTACAAAGCGGATCGTTGCTGAGCAATGGATTTAACAAAGAATCTATTCGCACAGCCGATCGCAAGGAGATTGACAGGAAGAGGGCGTGTATGGGTGTCAACTGACCGTTTTCTGGGAGTGTTTGGGAAAACGCAGGCGTGTCCAAGCGTTTGCAGGGCGGCTGTCTGACGTCAATTCCGGGACCAGACAGGCGGAAGTGATCGCAAGGGCTGAGTAAGTCCAGAGCTACTCAGAAACTGCACAAATTGTTTTTGCAGAGCTCGGCTGCACAGGTGATCGCACACTTGCAAAGGGAAAATACACTCCCCTGTGGGCGGCGACTATCTGATCGCAGCGCTGCAAAAAGTAGCTAGCGAGCGATCAACTCGGAATGACCCCCTTTATCTCCATTTAAAAATACCCCCATATCTGCTTTGTTTATGATAATATATGTAGCAAAAGTGATTTTGCTGTACAAAAGGAAATGTGAAATCTCCTAATTAAATCCTATCTTGAAAACACAGTCATGCTGGACATACTGTAACAAACCATAAAGCGACATAACAAAACTTATCTGACGTCTGACTGACCCCACACACAACACGGCTACCCTGATAATCTCATGGTTTTGACTACACGGCTGAGTCAATGCCACACATCTACAGGGTATGACGTATTCCAGGAATGCAGAGGGAAAAAGGGACCTTACACAATACAGTGAGCGTTCTATTCATGAGCATTTATTTACAAGCCAGAGACAAAATGTGTGGTCCTGATTATTACTCTCACCCTGGGGCGTTTTTATAGCTGGGCACTGGGGAACTGCTGGTTGTACCACCCATGTGGTTTGCTACCCAATCCCCCTGAACCCCATTGTTTCAGAGATGGGGAAATATGCGACAAATTAAGAGTAGAAACAAAAAAAGTCAACACCACATTTACTGATTTCCCTGGCGCCGACAGGACAGCACGATTCTGGTATAGTCGGCCTGTATAGTTGGTATGCGGTCGGATACCATACCGATCCCATATAGTTCATGGTCTAATAAATATTACGTCATCTCCAGAATCCATGCAGTGTCATACGATGGTGGATTCTATGGGGTCTATTCATAAAGCAGTGAAAACTGTGGAGAAGTGAGCCAGTGGAGAAGAGCCAATCAGCACTGAAGTGACATTTATAATTTGCATACTATAAAATCATACAGAGCAGCTGATTGGTTGCCATGGGCAACTTCTCCACTCTTTTCACTGTTTCATGAATAGACCCCTAAAAGAGATGACATGTTATCTCTCACACTTACAGGAATACGGTGTAGTCAGTCAATTTACAAGTTGCAAATTATTATACTACAGTTTATGGGGCAGATGTATTAAGCCGGTTGAAGAGATAAAGCAGAGATAAGTGGAAGGTGATAACGCACCAGCAAATCATTATGGGTTTGAAAAATGGCAGTTAGGAGCTGATTCGCTAGTGTGTTATCACCTTCCACTTATCACTACTTTATCAATTCTCCAGGCTTAATACATCTGCTACTGTGGGGGTCTATTCATGAAGCAGTGAAAAGTGTGGAGAAGTGAGCCAGTGGAGAAGTGAGCCAGTGGAGAAGTTGCCCATGGCAACCAATCAGCTGCTCTGTATAATTTTATAGTATGCAAATTATAAATGTTACATCAATGCTGATTGGTTGCCATGGGCAACTTCTCCACTGGCTCACTTCTCCACACTCTTCACGGTTTCATGAATAGACCCCTATATTTGTTATTTTGTTATGATTCACTAGATTTTTACAGGATAATGCCACATCCATTGTTCCTATGTGGCAATAGGGTTAGGGTTAGTCTGTCGGGCAGCAACGTTAGGGTTAGAATTAGGGTTAGGTACTGCTGGTAGGGTTAGATTGCGGGGTGGCGGTACGGATTAGGCTGCTGGTGGGAAGGGTAATTTTTAGACACTAGGGGGAGGGTTAGAATTAGGGTTAGGTATAGGGGGAGAAATACTCCTCGGAATGCCTATCCTTAGATGCCTGCGCTGGCACTGATCTTCATGTGACCACCGTTACCCAGAACAAGATGGTGGAGCTACCGCTATATTCGGGAGAAGGTAAGAGACCACTAGACCTCTACAGTTGGTTGGTCGACAGTTCATCATGTTGACATATCATCCGGATTGACCTGATGACTGTCGGCAAGTCATACCACACCCCCAGAACCCAGTTTGGTGCAGATGTTTTATATTTCATATACGTGCAGTGTATATTATTATTATTATATGTTATTGTAAACGGTATTATACTATGGTATGGGTATACCTATACTATACTATAAGGCAATTATGTATTACTTATAGATGGAATGAGCTAGAGAAACCCAATGTAATCCCACAATGAGATTTTACAATTGGATTCAAATAAGCTCCTCATTTAGTATTGTCTGGATGAAGCTTCGCACCTAAATCTCTACGCTGTATCACTACTTCTATCTATACATCACCCCTGGGCACCCATGGAGAGGCCAGCAAGAAACAAACCTAACGCCTAAACATACAATTATGCTAACAATTCAACTAACAGCTTAATTAATAGCTTAAAAAAAAAAAATCTACCTATAGGGAAAGAAAAGGTGAATTCTGTATGGTACATATGCTGTACATTGGCATAAGTTGTGCTGTAGAAGGCTGCTGCCCGGCCATCCGCTCCGCTTTCTCTACACAGGACATTCAGACTTATCTTGCAGGAAAAGTAATCAGTGAGTAAATGCGCTGGTCCCAGGTTGGTGGAGGCGAGTTTCACAATGGCATTTTGTGGCCGATACAGGGCTGAGTGCAGGTCCGTTTTCAGGGCTTAACTGGGGGGTAACTGGGGACCTAGGTTCATTCTTAGAGGGCGTGTCTATACACCTCAAGAAACATACACTTGAATGAATATATGTGACCCCATAAGCAGCAGTATATACAGTACGTGTCCCAGTAAGCAGCAGAATATACAGTACATGACCCAGTAACCGGCAGTATATACAGTACATGACCCAGTAATCGTCAATACATACAGTACATGTCCCAGCTACCGGCAGTATATACAGTACATGTCCCAGTAAGCGGCAGTATATACAGTACGTGTTCCAGTAATCGACAATACATACAGTACATGTCTCAGTAAGCAGCAGTATATACAGTACATGTCTCAGTAGGCAGCAGTATATACAGTACATGTCTCAGTAAGCAGCAGTATACAATGAATCAGTTCCTACATTCTAGTTTAAAAAAAAACAAACTACACATACACAACACAGTGTCTACACACACACACACAGTGCTGCCTCCACACACAACCCAGTGCTGTCTCCACACACACACACAACACATTGCTGCCAACTTTACAAGACATCATCACAGATCCAGTGAGAAAATGAGATCAACACAACACCTGGCTGTAACGCAATACAAAACACTAGTGGTAATCATGACGTATAGAGTAATGAATGATCCCCCCAGCAGGGACAGTGTGGACGTACAGCAGCGGTACACACATAAATCAGACGTGCACACTGAGCAGTATTGCTATAACTTAGGACTCTCATCTTCAGGATAACAGGTTTTTCAGTATGGGACCCCAACTAAGGACAGAGGTGATTCTGGTGACTTTACAGACTACAAAGAGCAAACCAAGTACAGTGACTCAAATGTGTGACACTAGGGAGATTAGCACAGCAATTAGCTGCTACACCTGTGTGAGGTACACCTCTGTCAGTCATAAAGGGGAGGACACGTCAGGCTGATGTGTTACACATACATTTCATACCTACTGTGCCGTAGCCACAATTGTGTATAGTATATGTGTTTGTGTGTCCCCATACGCCTATTTTTTTGCACACGATACGCTTAGTGCGACTTAGACGCTCCACTATGGCTTCCTGGACTCTCGTAGGGATATTCAATTTGGCCCGAAGCTGGCGGGTGATAAGTCTCGCCGCGGGGGCTATTTAATTGGCCCCGATAAGCCGACGCGTGCCGCGGCTTATCTGGGGGTTTTCTTCACCTGCCTCCAGCAGGCGAAGCAAAATGTCCGATAACAGCCCCGTTTTCGCTATTTCACCCGAAAACACACAGGTTTCACTGAATCGGTATGCTTACAGGTGTAAAAGGACTTGTAACCGGCTCAGCTAATTCAATAGCCCGACCGCAGCACCCGAAGAAACATCAGGGGTTTTTACTCCCTTCAGGCCAAATTGAAAATCCCGGTATATATATATCCTATTTGCATCATAGCTGCATATAAAGCGCTAATATTGTTATAGGCACTTAGGATTAGTGTTGTTGTATAAAGTCGGTGCTTAAGCATAATGATGCTCAGCGCTTCTCCTACATCGTCTCTTTCTTACGCAGGTTAGCGTCTGAGTCGCAGACAGCAGCTGCGTGTACTGCAAGCGCCAGTGGCCGGGGGGGGGGGGGGGAATCACTGAGGGTACCCCAACAGTCCAAATACCGACAGCGGGATCCCAACGGATTCTGACAGTCGGGATAGTGAGTGCCGGGATTTCCAATACCAGCCCGTCCAGGGTACCTGCACATTGTACAGTTGCTGCATTAGCGATACTAAGAGGCATATTTTGTGTCTGTGGTGGGGCTTAGTCGCAAAGTCCATGGCACGCCAAGAGGAGCGATTTGGCGCAATTTGAGGATACGTGTACGTGAACACATCTGTATAGATAGATATGAGATACTGTACTTAGATGATACAGAACATAAAATAGATAGATAGATAGATAGATAGATAGATAGATAGATAAGTCAAAAGGTTCTGCATCATATGGGTTGTGTTACACACACACACCGCAGCTGATGCAGAACCTCTTGGCTGATCTATCTAGCACTGTATGCGGGGACTGAGCTCTGTGATACAGGAGAGCCATGCAGTGACAGCAGCAGCCACCCTCCCCGGGACAGTCCCCGCACAGGAGCCGTGTGACACTGCGCTGCGGATGGAAGTTCTCACCTGTGAGCCGCGCTGTCACCGGCGCTCCGGCATCACACTGCTGCGGCTGCTGCTGCCTCCCCGGGCACCGCTCCTCCTCATCTCCCGGCCAGTGCTCCCATGTGCTGCTCCCGGCAGCTGTGCGCTCACACCCCGGTTCCCGGGCAGATGGGTGATTATCCCAGCAGCGGCGGCGGCACTGCTGCTACTACTACGGCCATCACACTGCAATAATCCCCGGTACACACAGGCGGACACCGTGCGCTGTCAGTGCTGCGTGCAGGCCAATGCACACACAGCCTGTCCCCCTGCCTGCCACTGGCTTCCTCCTACTGGAAGTGTCACTCCATGAATGGTAATTGCCCCTCCCTGCCTGCTGCCTGCCCCTCTCCCTGCCTGCTCCTGCCCCTCTGCATCACACACCACGCCGCTCTCTCTCTCTCTCACACACAACTCAGGCTCCATAACAGGAGAGCATGACACAGGGGTGGGCTCCCTCATATAGGAGAGCAGAGAGTGAGAGCTATGTACATAGTTACATACAGACACACACTCCATGTCCTGACCTGTGCCTGCATCACTGGGGAGATATTATTCATCTCTCTCTCTATTCTCTGGGTATCCGGACTCCAGGTCGACAGCAAAAAGGCCGACACACTTTAGGTCGCCGCCAATTGGTCGACACACCTTAGGTTGACATAGAAAAAGGTCGACATGAGTTTTTCACGTTTTTTTCTTTTTTGGAACCTTTTCATACTTAACGATCCACGTGGACTACGATTGGAACAGTAATCTGTGCCGAACGAAGCGGTAGCGGAGCGAAGGCACCATGCCCGAAGCATGGCGAGCAAAGCGAGCACTAATTGGGGTTCCCGGTCATTCTATGAAGAAAACGACACCAAAAAAACATAAAAAACTCATGTCGACCTTTTTCCATGTCGACCTTGTTCCTGTCGACCTTTTGTCCATGTCGACCTAAGGTGTGTCGACCAATTGGCGTCGACCTAAGGTGTGTCAACCTTTTTGCTGTCGAACCTGAGTCCCAGACCCATTCTCTGATATCTATCCATGGCAAAACTATGGGTGTGTGAGCAGTACTGTCGCCCCACGACTCCTGCTTCTGGCTAGCGGGGTTACTGGAATGCACCCTGAGGCCACTATCCCTTGGATGCTCCGATCAGGATCCCAGAGGTCAAAGGGGGTGATTTAGACCTCATCGCACGGAGGCGTTTTTTTGCAGTGCTGCGATCAGGTAGTTGCCGGCTATAGGGGGAGAGGGTAGTTGATGTGCAGGGGTGCGAACATTTGTGTAGAGAGCTGCACAGACTCTGCACAGCTCAGGACTTACTCAGCCGCTGCAATGATCTGGCCAGGAGCTGACATCAGGAATCCTCCCTCCAAACGGCTGGACATGCCTGCGTTTTTCCGGACACTCCCTAGAAACTGTCAGTTGACACCCATCTTCCTGTCAATCTTCCTGCCATCGCCCATTTGATCGCTTTCTTCGTTAAACATGTTGGGAGGTATGGGGTTGGGGGAGATTTAGGCTGCTAGAAGAGAGGGGAGTGTGAGTGTGTGTGTGTGTGTGTGTGTGTGTGTGGGGGGGGGGGGGTTACTTACCCAAACCCCTGTCAGGATTGTAACCATCAGGATGCCATGGTCAGTATTCTGACCGCTGGCATATCAGCCCGCACCCGCTCCAGGCAGGCGCCCTCCTGCAGTCTGTGCAGTTGCTCGGAGCATCCTCAGAACGCCCTGGCCAGTGTTGCAGTTCCCGGGACGAGCGACAACATGGTGTCGTGTCCTTAGGGGGTGGAGCCAGCACAGGGTCCCTGTTACTCCTCTGTATCTATCCCTCTATCCACTTTTCTATCATATCCATCTCATCTCTATCCCTAATCAATCTATTTTGGGGGGATTTCTCGCAAAATGACTTTGGTAATTCTAATTATGCTCCTATATATGATTCACGGCTGGTTTGTTTATAAGTTGACAAGAATGGTGCAGAGTTTACGATCCAGTCATGCAATATAATGCAGTGACGTGTGTGCATTTCACATGTCATATATGTTTCCGGATTGACATGACTGGTCTGGTAAGCCTAGCTATGATATATCACATGTCGCGGTGTGCTTTACATGCTAATCTGTGTGTGTGTGACATACTACTTCAGCCACGCAAACAGTGCTCCTTGTGTGCTTCCTCATACAGGACAATGGCCATACGCCACCTCCCCACTGGCCTGTATCTGAAGGCAGCTAGGCCTTATCACACCACAGGTGCTATGTAAACTCTACTTGGTCATATCTCTAACTACTGCTCTTTAATGGAACAGTTGAAAGCCAACTACAAATTCTACTGTGTTTAACTAGATATTAGTACAAGAGAAATTCAAACATGAAACTACACGTAGATCCAGACCGGCCGCCTTGGCAAATATTCTTTACTGCTAATTTCATAAAAGTGTATTAATAGGCAACATTTTAGTGACACATTATGTAATTCTAAAAATATGCCAAAAAGGGAAATCAGTAGCATCTAGTAAGGTGGCAGGTGAGGGGAAGAGGGTTAGTCATGAGAAGATACAGGAAAAAAGCGGTCAGAGAGAAAGGATATGTAAACCAAAGGACTGTGTGCTTGCACATCAGTCACCCCCTGCCTACCCCCGTCACCCACTGATTCTCACTGTCACCCAATGCGTCTCCATGTCACCGTTTCTCCATGTCACCCTCTGCCATGTGGCATATTATGAACTTTGGGTGGGGTAGAGGAGGAAGGCCCAATAGATATTTTTGCACATGGGCCTGCCGCTCACAAGTTCTGCCACGACCTGTGATTCCTTCCCTTTTGGGCCACATCCACAAGGCAGTGTAGGTATTAGCCAACTTGCCTGCAGGTCCTAGGTGCCCGCCTCACACCAGCCACTGGCATAAAATCTGTGGCCTGGGAGAGAGGAGCATCCGGCTCTGCTGAATACTGATACAAGGCGGGACAATGTCATAGGCAAACACGGGGGGGGGGTCCATTTGCCAGGAAAACCCCCTACTCTTGGCAAGTGGCTCGAGTTATGACAATAATAGCAATGGTACATATCACGATTACTAGAGCTGCTGCCACATCATGCAGTCTAAGGGACAGAGCAGAGCTGCTGCACATGTCCAGTGTCCTCAATCAGTGCATTGGACCAGAGAATAGCTACTAGGAAGAAGAGATAGAGGCCTTAGCATGAGGTGGGAGAATGTGTGCCTAGAAAGTTCAGTACTAGTTCTATTATGTTTGGGTATTTATTTATTACTAGGTGATTCATCGCGCCCTACTGGCGCTCTTCACACCGTTGCAAGGGGCTACGCCCCGTTATCCCCTGCACGCCTTTCTGGCATTCAATATTTGTATTATATGGAGTATTGCCTGCATTCTTAGTTTTGTTAGTGGTTAAATATAGCACGACGATGGTGAAGGGGGCCTAGCCCCTTGCCACGGCGTGAACAGCGCCTGCAGGGCATGATGTACAGAATGTAGGTCTAAATGACAATTTTTGAAAATACATTTTCTGGGTTAAAGGATGAAATTACTAGAGATGAGCGGGTTCGGTTTTACTCGGTTCTCAAAACGGCATCTAATTGGCTCACGGATGTCACGTGTTTTGGATAGCCAATAAGATTCGGTTTTGAGAACCGAGTAAAACCGAGTAAAACCGAATCCGCTCATCTCTAGAAATTACATGTTTTACATGTGAAACACTTCATTAAAAACATTTCTAGTAAAGTGTCGATCAGTACCAGATTAATAGCAGCAATGCACTGTAGATAAGACACCAAAGTCCTGTGCTTAGAGATAGCAGAGCTGCTTATACACACAATACCCACAGGTAGCACCGCGGCTTATACACACAATACCCACAGGTAGCAGAGCCGCTTATACACACAATACCCACAGGTAGTATAACCGCTTATACACACAGTGCCCACAGGTAGCAGTGCAGCTTATACACACAGTGGCCACAGGTAGTAGAGCAGCTTATACAGACAGTACCCAGAGGTAGCAGTGCCACTTCTACACACAGTGCCCACAGGTAGTAGAGCTGCTTATACACACACAGTGCCCACAGGTAGCAGTGCAGCTTATACACACAGTGGCCACAGGTAGAGCTGCTTATACACACAGTGGCCACAGGTAGCAGTGCAGCTTATACACACAGTGGCCACAGGTAGTAGAGCCGCTTATACAGACAGTATCAACAGTTAGCAGTGCCACTTCTACACACAGTGCCCACAGGTAGTCTAGCCGCTTATAAACACAGTGTCCACAGGTAGCAGCACCGCTTATACACACACAATAGCCACAGGTAGCAGCGCAGCTTATACACACAGTGGCCACAGGTAGTAGAGCCGCTTATACAGACAGTGCCCACAGGTAGCAGTGCCGCCTATACACACACAATGGCCACAGGTAGCAGTGCCACTTATACACACAATGCCCACTGGTAGCAGCACCGCTTATACACACAGGGGCGGGTGTGGGGCTGCCATGTGAGGGTGGGGTGCCGCGGGTGGGGGAGGGGCGGGTGCGGGACTGCCGGGTGTGGGGATGGCGTGGGTGGGGGAGGGGTGGGTGTGCGGGGCAAGACGGAAATAGTTGCAGCAGCGTGTGGTCAGACAGGGAGCGAGACCTCTGCATCTTAGGTGCTTTGTTCAACTATATTTAAAGTGCTCACGACTTACCAGAAAGTTAAGGGATCATGCCCTGCATCCAGCCACCCAGATCTGTGACTCTATGACTCAGACTCCGCCCAGCGTTGTGACTCCACCCAGCGTTAGGAAATGAGTCACAGAGTCACAGATCTGGGCAAATATATAGGAGACGATATGTTTAACCTTTTCCAGACCACTTAATTATATTGTTTAAATGTTTTGATAAAGCCTATACTATAGACCATCTATAGTGTTAAATATTATTAATTCCATAGAGTATCCAGTGTATAAAAAGACCGATGTGTACATTAATGCCCCGGGTCGTTACTGGGTTCTTCTACTGCTCCCCCAGACTCCCACACTTGCTCCAATGTTCCGCAGAGTGGGAGATTGTGGACGGCATTTGGAAACTGCCTTCTACAAATCCTGCGTTTGCCACTGGACGTGGGTGTGATCCACAGTGTGCCAGGGCCGGGCAGGGTAAATACTGGCTGCTTAAATTCTACACTGAAATTTAGAATTCAGTTTGAACACACCCCACCCAAGTCTTACTCTCTGCCAGGGCCGAATTAAGGTATGTTGGGGCCCCGGGCAACAAACTTGTGGGGGCCCCTATCAATTACAATTATACATCAAAGATTTCAGAATTCAGTTTATTGCATTTATTTTGTGCTGCTATGATGCTTATATATATATATATATATATATATCCGCACAAATCTGCTAGCTGCCACCAAGTGTGCCCCTTCCAGGGAAGGTGGCACTACAAGCCCCAGCATTCCCTGTCACTCGCTGCCCCAGCTCAGCCCAGTACTTCCACCCACCTGCTCACCACCACACTTGCACTGGCTGGAGGAGATGGCAGGTGCCCAGAGATGGTTCTCAGACTGCGCTGGTGGGAAGCGGACACCGGGCTGTCACAGATTCCTCCATGCTTCTCTTTCACACGACGGCGGAGAGATAGCTGCACGGGAGGGGGAGGTTGCAGCGTGTCCTTTCTGTCTCGTCTCATAATGCAGAGCGGGGCCATTGCTGGGCAACCGCGGGAGAGCGTCATCCTTCCTCACTGCCGCTGCCGAATAGGGGAGAGAATGGCAACACAGCTAAATGCTATGCTCCTGTTTAAATAGTGCCGCTGGCATATGATTTGGGTGATAGTGTGTAGGGGCCCCGGGACGACCGCTCCTGTCGCCCCTCCTTTAATCCGGCCATGCTCTCTGTGCACGTGTTACATCTGCCCCATCTGCAGTGCAACATGCTTTTTCCCTGTTGTTTCCTTTTTTGATTTGCTGACAAACCTGAATAAGGTCCCTACATGCCCTGAAAATGCCCTTACTGTACTTACATTGTGACTGCACATCCATGGCAGTCGCATTAACGCCCACTTTCTGCAAGTTCACGCCCATTCCAGCCCTGGTCTCAGCCACAGTGAGCCTCAAGTCTCAGCATATGTCAAATCAGACTTGAGAGAAAAAGACGCTAATATGAGAAAATAGCTATTATGAGAATGAAAACAGTCTTAAGATGCATTAAGACCGACTGTGCATATGGTCTAATGATTACTGTTGTATTGCGGATTTGTTGGATGACTGTTACATATTTCTGTAAAATGGCTATAGAGGTCAAACTGTAGAGTTAGTTGCCCATGAGCCCTGTGCTCCCTGCTCCCAGTATAGATATGCCACTGTGTAGTCAATTCATGTTTGCTCACTAAGGGGTCTATTTACTAAGCCTTGAACAGAGATAAAGTGGGTCGAGATAAAGTATCAGCCAATCCGCTCCTAACTGCCATGTCACAGGCTGTGTTTGAAAAATGACAGTTATGAGCTGGTTGTCTGGTACTTTGGGGTACATTTACTAAGCAGTGATAACAGTGGAGAAGTGAGCCAGTGGAGAAGTTGCCCATGGCAACCAATCAGCACTGAAGTAACATCTATAATTTGCCTACTATAAAATGAGACAGAGCTGCTGATTGGTTGATGGGGAAATTTCTCCACTGGCTCACTTATCACTGCTTAGTAAATGTACCCCTGTATCTCCGTCCACTTTATCTCCATCTAAAGGTGGGTACACACTGATAGATATATCTGCAGATCAATTGATCTGCAGATATATCTATGGACGGATCGGGCAGTATGCTGTGCATACACACTGCCCGATCCGTCAGGGACTGACGTCATGAACTGGGCGCGCGTGTACACACGCCCGCCCAGTTCAGCTGTCAATCACCGCCGGCCGCCGCAGCATGTGTACGGGCGGTCGGCCGCCCGCCCGTACACAAACAGCGACGCGCCAATATATCGGTAGATATGTTGGCCGTCAGCTGTGCTGCGGGGCCGACGCAATACGTCTGAACGACGGAGTTCACAGACGTATCGGCTGTACACACTGACCGACGGAACCGCGATATATCGGCCATTCAAGAGAACGCCCGATATATCGGCCAGTGTGTACCCACCTTAAGGCTTAGTAAATAGAACCCCATGTTTCTCACGGTATCCGGTCTCTAAGTCGACCACTATTGGTCGACATGCATGATGTCTACATGTTTTTTAGGTCGACGCAGTCACTAGGTCGACATAGCAAAATGCCGACATGAGTTTTTTACAATTTTTTAAAAACTTTTTCATACTTTACGATCCACGTGGACTACGATTGGGAACGGTAATCTTGCCCGAAGCCATGCGAGGGGACACAGTGCACTAACTGGGGTTAGCGGTCACTCTACAAAGAAAACTACACCAATTTTGTAAATAAAAAAACTCATGTCGACCTTGTTCAAGTCGACATAATGCTTGTGTCGACCCATTTTAGGTGTCGACGTAGTCACTGTCAGCCAATAGTGGTCGACCTAGACACTGTCGACCTAAGTGTGGTCGACCCTGTGAACCACACCCGTTTCTCACTACAGTTGTTTGGGTCCCAGTGTCCATTGTTTAACCAGAGTGCTCCCATTCATTCCTACAGTAGAGTCTGGGCTTATCATTTGGACGGGCTTCCATAGGAAGAAGTTGTGCATTGTTTACAAGGGTTTTTTACTTTGCCAATTAACAGGATGCCTATATGGGCAGGGTTGGACTGGCCCAACGGGGTGCAAGGGAAACCCCCAGTGTGCCCCACTGCCTGGGGGCCCACCTTCTCCTCTAGGGATCAGGTTCCAGACTTTGCACTTGAATTATACATTATACTTATGTTACCTTGGGCGGGATGTACTAAAGGAAAAATGCAGTAAAACCCCCGAAAATGGGGGTTTTACCGCATTTTCAAATGTACTAAGACCCTACCGCCGCGTTTTCGCCGTCCAGGGTATCGCCATCTCTGGATGGCAATACCCTATAGAAGCCTAAGGGCTTCTTATCGCCGACCACCGCAACCCGCCGCAGACGCCTCCCCCTCTCCCACCTGGCATAACTTCCTCCAGGCAGCCCTGGCCCTGCTGCTGCTTCCCGGCGTCCAGGCAGTGTGGAGACCCCTGGAAGGTGACGGAGACCCCGCGCAGACCACCTCACAGGTATCGCGGGGGGCCTCCATCACCGCATTGCGATATTGATCGCATATGTTAGTACATATGCGATCAACATCGCTGCGATATGCGGCGAGGGGCGGCGATGTATCTTAATACATCCCGCACCTTATACTGTACAGGACTATGGTGTTATTAATCTGGTACATTATCATGCATGCACTGGCAGTATTTTACTATATATATATATATATATATTTATCAAGGGGCCCAGACCATTCACTCTATCATAGTTAGGCAAACCAATGTGACTGCTGGCCACACCCCTAAACATGGGCCCCTACCAATGCATTCCCCTGGTGGGCCATTCATGCCCCAGTCCGACACTGACAGGGGAGGACCTTTGCCAAGGGATTTGTAAGTAACTGGCGAGAGAGAGGGTTCATGGGAGTGATTTTTTTAATAAATGGTTTCCACATTCAGTTGTGTGCACTGTATTTATTTAAATATTGTTTTTTTTACAAGTGTCAGCTGCTGCATTCCTTCTTCAGCCGGCTTCCCCAGCATGGCAAATTTGCAGGGAAAAATGGGCTTTCCATAATAAACCCCTAAGAATGATATAAAGTATATATCAAAGTTACTTATTCTTTAAGCTACTTTTAATATATTTGTAATGTAATCTAAAACTGGTTGAGACATACATGGCACGTTTTTCAGTAGATGAACAGGATACTGGTTGTATTATTGCTTCTCCATAAATTGCGGAAGAATGCCGGTGGTAGGAAGAGCGCTTGCCATTTTCTGTTCTGTAAAAAAAGAAAGAAGTGAAATAACAGGCAAAAGGGAAACACAATGACGTGCGCTAACAAATAGGCACAATGGGGGTCATTCCGAGTTGTTCGCTAGGTAAATTTCTTCGCATCGCAGCGATTTTCCGCTTAGTGCGCATGCGCAATGTCCGCACTGCGACTGCGCCAAGTAAATTTGCTATGCAGTTAGGAATTTTACTCACGGTTTTTTCTTCGTTCTGGTGATCGTAATGCGATTGACAGGAAGTGGGTGTTTCTGGGCGGAAACTGGCCGTTTTATGGGTGTGTGTGAAAAAACGCTACCGTTTCTGGTAAAAACGCGGGAGTGGCTGGAGAAACGGAGGAGTGTCTGGGCGAACGCTGGGTGTGTTTGTGACGTCAAACCAGGAACGACAAGCACTGAACTGATCGCAGATGCCGAGTAAGTCTCGAGTTACTCAGAAACTGCACAGAGATGTCTTATCGCAATATTGCGAATCTTTCGTTCGCAATTTTGATAAGCTAAGATTCACTCCCAGTAGGCGGCGGCTTAGCGTGTGCAAAGCTGCTAAAAGCAGCTTGCGAGCGAACAACTCGGAATGACCCCCAATGTGTATTAAGCCTGGAGAAGTGATAAAGCAGTGATAAGTGGAAGGTGATAACGCACCAGCCAATCATTACGGGTTTGAAAAATGTCAGTTAAGAGCTGATTGGCTGGTGCATTATCACCTTCCACTTATCACTGCTTTATCACTTCTCCAGGCTTAATACATCTGCCCCTATCATAATTCCTTTTTTTCCTCCATTTTATCAGTAAGTGTGCATACGTTTTTACAGTAATTTCTGTTTATTTTATAATATATTGGACTATATTATTTAGGTCTATATTTTGCAAGATTATATTATATAGGGGCTTTGATATGAGTGGCCAAAGGATGGGATGCTGGTGGTAACATGACCGATGCCGGCATCCCAATCTTTACAATCGCAACAGGGTCGAGGTAAGTATGCTAAGCCCTCTCCCCTACACCCCCCTCCTTCCTGCAGCCTAAACCTAACCTCCCCCCTTAGTGCCTTACCTTAAGCTCCCCCCAGTGGGGACTAACCCTAACCGGGCATTCTGACTGCACATGCGCATTTATTCGCTGCTGCCTAAGCAGAGCAGCAAGTGAGAGGGTCTCCTAACTGCCCCCCCCCCCCCACCTCGGGACACTGCGGCCCACGGATGGAACAGCAGGACAGTGCTCAAAAAACGGTACTGTCTAACTAATATCGGGACAGTCAGGAGGTACTCCTTTGTATATCTCCAAGTCATCCTAATTTTGGGCGGGACACTCCCACTTTTCTTGCACTGTGCTATCATTCCACCCATGGGCCAAAGTGTCCCATGGAGGGGGGTGGAAGCGGGTGGTTGTGAGGCCCCCTATCATCTGCTGCTCAGCCTAGCAGAGCTAGCAACGAATAGCTGCAGTGTGCATGTATCTATTCACGGGAGAGAGTGACTGGGGGCGTGCCCGGCAGTTCCCCGAACGCTGAGCATACCCCCAGCATGACAAAAATGGGGGTGTGGTTCGCAGACATAGCATTTGCTGGGAGACCACACCCCCTTGCAGCAATGCCACACACCCTAGTTTCAGAAGGGTCCTGCTCTGCTCCGGTCACATTTTGGTAGGTACGCCTTTGGGATGTTGTGAAATAAGAGACTTGCAGCATGAACAAGCAGCAAACATGGACTAGTCCTCAATGATCTCCTGTATTTTGGGGGTCATTCCGAGTTGATCGCTAGCTGAAAATGTTCGCTGCGCAGCGATGATGCAAAAAAACGGCACTTCTGCGCATGCGTATGCGGCGCAATGCGCACGCGCGACTTACTTTCACAATGGCCGATGTAGTTTCACACAAGGTCTAGCGAAGCTTTTCTGTCGCACTGCTGGCCGCAGTGATTTGCATGACTGCAAAAAACTGCTAGCGAGCGAACAACTCGGAATGACCCCCTTTATGTCTTTAAATAAAAATAAATACCCAGTTAATGCATTATATGTTCTCTGGGTCTTTTGTATAAAAATCCTGGCTATTTCCCCAAAACAGAGGCGATATTCCGCATACTGTAAATGAGTAGATAGAGCCACAATTTCTGCGTGTAATCAGGTGTCTCCTTTGCTCCTTACAGAATCCTCCTTTATAGGCACCTAATTTATTTTTATTTTCCATGTTCTTGGAGCCTGCTTCAGGCCACATATGTCTCTCTGGAGGACAGGCCGTAGAAAGCCCTTAAATCCTGGTGGTGGTTCCATGTAATTATCCTCCTTCAGCTCACCATGTGAGAAGTTTGCTTTGACATAAAAATGTTTCCCTTGTTGCATTTTCTTAGTGGTTTCCGCAAGCAAAGTCCTGAATAGAGGGAATGACTACTGGAGCAACGTCTCATAATTCTTTCTCCATGCTCTGTGAGTAATCCTTGGCCACTGGGTGTGTAGTTTGACTGGAGTTCATGGTTCGGGTGCAAGCAAGGCCGGATTAGGGCTCCACGGGGCCCGGGGTACTTAATACAAGGGGGCCCCCTGAGTGCTATATATAGTGTATATAGGTGGGAGGGGGGTTCTATATATATATATATATATATATATACACACATCACACATATAAGCAGAGAGCTGTTAGAAGCAGTAACAGTAAATATTACTGAACAGAAATATAGAGATCACATTTATCTAATGAAGAAAAACAAAAACAATATTACACTGTCACACGGTAGGTGGTATAGTATGATGCTGGGGAATGCTTCTTCTAGCATCTAAGGGCACGCAAGCTGCTGGTTAAAATAGTACAGGTCTGTATAATCTGCCTGTCACAAAATTAATTTTCTGTCAGCCCTACTTCAAGACGAAAACCTAATACACACACAGCATACCTACAAACACATACATAGCATACATACACACAACATACACACACCATACATACTGTACATACACACAACACTCACAGCATACATACTGCGCACACACACACACACACACACACACACACACACACACACACACACACACACACACACTGGCTACAAATACACACATAGCACACACACACACACACACACACACACACACACACACACACACACACACACACACACACCATACATACTGTACATATACACAACACATAGCATGCATACACAAACAGCATACATACACACACAGCAAACATACATACAAACACACATACATACTGTAGCATACTTACACACAACACACACAGCATGCATACATGCAAAGTGAACAAACACACACACCATTAAGCACTAACCATACCAAGAGAGAAGAGGAGCTGGTGGAGATTGTCACTGCCGGAGTCCATGTGAGCGGTGCTGCTGCTGCACATACTCAGTAGCTCCCTCTGCTGCCTGCAGTGTATCCAGCGCTGCAGAGAGCTCTGCTGAGAGCTCTCTGTGAGGAGCAGCCGTGCGTGTTTGCCCGGCGGCTCTGATTGTGACTGCAGGTGTGACCGTCCAGTGCAGAGATGGAGACAGGGCTGTCTCCATCTCTGGAAAACAAATTTGATCCATGCGGCAGAGGGTTGGGGGGAGGGGGGTTCTGTTTATGAAAACAAAAATCAAAAAAATCATGTAAACGTCCAGTGCTTGATGGCATGCAGGGGGCCCCCAATATAAGGGGGGCCTGGGGTACTGTGTCCCCTTGGCACCCCCCTTAATCCGGCTCTGGGTGCAAGCGCAAACAAGGGGAACTTGCCTTGGTGGATCCCCAGAGCTGTGAAGGAAGTTAGAACTGCTACTCATCTGTCCCCCACCGGACTCCCAATTTCAGGCTGCAGAGAGCAGGCTTCAAAAGTGAGGGGAAGAGTGACTCTGGATGCAGGTTAGAGAGCTCAGTTTTCCAGCCAGCAAATGGTTCAGGGCTGATCCGCTACAGAGACAGGCTCTTGGGGCTGGGTCAGTTGGTGCTAAACTCCTTGAGGCTTGAGTGTGTTGATGTACTCCTCTGCAAAGGGTGTCGGCACACTGTAGCTTTTTAACGTTTTAAATTGACTTCCAGGACCAGTCCCTGATGAAATGGCATAGAGACAACAGAGGAACCAATGAGACCACCCCTATTCCTTTGTACAAATTGACACATTCTGCCTATTGCCATATACAAGTGGAATGCGACCACTGTGTCTATAGGAGGCACAGGTCTTTCTATACACATGCTACACCTCTGCCGCTCCATCTGATATTTTCTTCCTTATCTGATCCCTATTTCTTCTCCGCTTGGTGCTTCCTGACCTCAGTTCCTTTCTCTGCTTCTCTCACTATCCTAGCTTTCAGCATTCCTCTTGTAAAGTGGTGTTTGCAAATCACCACAAGACTCTGGAGAATTGCAGAAGTGTGACTTTACTGCCTGCAGTCATTCTGAACAATGGCTGCAGATGCTTTTCCTGTATAACAAATACTTCCTGCATGACTAGTGGATAGCAATGATGCAATCCATATACAGCATACATCTACACCTCCTCCCCCATTGTGTAGGTCTCCATTACCCTCCAGTGTGTATCTGTCACCTCTCTGTGTGTGTCTGTCTTCCTCTTATCATATCACTCCTTCACCCACTTCCATTTACCCCTAACACACACTCTTCGCCTTTGTCTTCGCACTTTTCCTCTGTTCCACTCAAAACCCACTTTTCCTCTTGTCCAGCAATTTCTCCAGCAACCGCTTTTGTCACTTCACCCTACACATCTTAAGCCCCATACACACTAGACGAGAAAGTGAAAGATCTCGCTTAGAAGGGCCGATCTGAGCGAGATCTTTCACAATCTCGTCCAGTATGTGCACTCAATGTTGTTAACGATACACGCTCCCGTGCATCGTTAACGACCCCCTCCTTCCTCTGAACATGTACAGATGAGGGAGGTCCTCGTTAACGACAGCCATGGTGTAGATGCAGCATGGACATGCCCCCCCCCCCCCCCCCCCCCCCGCCGTCACTCACTTCCCCGCCGGCATCGGCAAGAGTGTATGCAATTGGCGATGCCAGCACCCCTCTGGGTCCCCGCCGCCGCCGCCAATATCGGTGTCGGCGGGGAACGGCTAGTGTGTACTGGCCTTTACCTTCCTCCTCCATTTCTGTGGATTTCAGTGAAGTACTGCATGCAGTGGTGTAGCCAGCAAAGGCACAGAGGGAGCTCCCCTTATCCGCTGGCCATCTTAAGTTGATGGAGAAGTACATGTGGAGTGCAATGGGCCCCTATGGGCCAGTCTGACCCTGAGTGCACCCCTTTCCACTGCAGTGTGGCAAAGCAAGGGAGTGTCTCTCCGCTCCTTCTCTACTCTTACAGAAGCAGCATGTTGAGGACCACAAAGAAGATGGAGTCTGCCAATGGCCCAACACGCACTCTGACGAGAGCAGAGGGTCCGACGTCAGTTGCAGTGCAGAGCCGGCCCTAGGCATAGGCAAATGCCTAGGGCATTTGGTATGCATAGGGGCATCAGCAGCTTCTGCTGATCAAAATTATATGCGGCATGCCTATAGTCTGTGTGTAGCATTTCATATGCAGATACAGCCACAGTCTCACACAGTATATAGGCCTGCTGCATATAATTTTAATCAGCAGAAGCTGCTTGTGCATCCTAGCCACATAGCAATGCAAATAAGATGCATTTTCATCAAGAAAAGTCACCCGACATTAGCACCGAAGCAAGATTTATGAGGACACATCTGTATCCAAGCAGAGGCAGAGGTCAGAGCCGGCCCTAGGCGTAGGCAAACTAGGCAAATGCCTAGGGCATTTGGTTTGCCTAGGGGCACAAGCAGCTTCTGCTGATTAAAATGATATGCGGCATGCCTATATTCTGTGTGTGACTGCGGCTGAATATTTCATATGCATATACAGCCACACACACACACAGAATATAGGCATGCCGCATATCATTTGAATCAGCAGAAGCTGCTTGTGCATCCTAGCCACATAGTAATGCAAACAACATGCATTTTCATAAGGAACTGCGCCCAATGTTAGCAGAACTGCCAGCTGACTCACGCCAGGCATCTCCTGCTGCATGGCGTATTGAGGCAAGATGTATGTGGACACATCTGTATTCAAGCAGAGGCAGAGGTCACAGTGTTAGCGGACATGTGAGTGCTGTGTGTGGGTGGGTGGGTGGGTTGGTTGTGAAGTATTGTGTTCGGCATATGTGTAAGAGGCATTATGTGTGTAATGTATAAATGCATTAATAATGTGCGGCATATGTGAAAGGGACTTATGTGTGTCATTATGTGTATAAGGGCATCAGTGGCGTAAGTTCGTCACAGTCGCCCGGAGGCAAGATAAATATTGGTGCCCCCCTATTTCCTATATTAAGAAAAATATATGTATGTATGTACGCGCGCGCGTGTGTGTGTGTGTGTGTGTGGTGTTCTGAAATTTTTTTTTATACTGTATTTATCTTTTATTTTAAATCACACATTTCTTAGCAGTCATACCCAGGCTTAGAACCCATGACCTGTTACACTGACAGCAGACACTTTACTGATGGAGCTATTTGCTCCTGTAGAGGAAGCATGAGAATTCTAACTATATGAAGTTACGTGTACTTGTCAGAGAAGTTTCTTCATATAGTTAAAATTCTCATATTTCCTATACAGGAGCAAACAGCTTCATCAGTAAGGTGTCTGCTTCCAGTGTAATAAGTTGTGGTTTCTAATCCTGGGTATGACACTTGTAAAATGAGTATATTCCGTATAATAAAGAGGGTGTGATTTGTAAAGTGCAGGGACCAGTGAGGAAGTCGGCCACTGAAAAGACAGCAACAGCTATCAATTAACTTAATTAAGTGGTGTCACAGAATGGGAGGAGAGGTGCCCCCCTTCAGAGCAGGAGCCCGGCGGCAGATTACTCCGTTGCCTCCCAGAGTTCTGCCTCTGAAGGGCATTAATAATGTGCGGCATATGTGTAAGGGACATTATGTGTATAAGGGCATTATATGTAAGGCATAATATGTAAGGCGCATTATGTTTGTAAGGACATAATAATGTGTGTCATATGTGTAAGGGGCATTACTGTGTGGTATTATGTGTATAGAGGCATTAGTAATGTGTGTCATTATGTGTTTAAGGTGCTCTACTGTGTGGCGTAACATATAGAAAGGGCACTACTGGGCAATTCAGTGTGATGTAATGTGAATAAGGGGCACTAATGTGAGGAGTAACATATATAAGGTAAAGTGGTACTACTGTGCGATGTAATGTGAATAAGGGGCACTATCGCATGATAAAATGCGAATAAGGTTGCACTAGTGTGTTTCATAATTTGAACTGGGGGTACTATTGTGTGGCCATTCCCCTTCCCAGCAAGAACACACCACTTATTGAGCAGTGAGCCGAAGGTGCACACTGTTCCTATTTAAAAAAGAGGGGGTAGGAACACCAAAATGAGGACCGCTATAGGTGAGGGTAGAGGGGCGTAGGGTCAGAGGAGGAACTAGCGGTGGTGCTAGGGGGCACCAGCCAAAATCTTGCCTAGGGCATCATATTGGTTAGGGCCGGCTCTGGCAGAGGTCACAGTGTTAGCGGCTTTGTGAGTGCTGTGTGTGAGTGGGTTGGTTGTGCAGTAGTGATTGGCATGTGTGTAAGGGGCATTATGTGTGTCATGTGTAAAAATGCATTAATAATGTGCACCAAATGTGTAAAGGGCACTATGTGTGTCATTATGTGTATAAGGGCATTAATAATGTGTGGCATATGTGTAAGGGACATTATGTGTATAAGGGCATTAATAAAGGTTGTCATAATGTGTAAGGCGCATTATATTTATAAGCACATTAATAATGTGTGTCATGTGTAAGGGGCATAACTGTGTGGTATTATGTGTATAAAGGCATTACTAAGGTGTGGAATTAAGTGTATAAGGTGCTCTACTATGTGGCGAAATATATAAAAAGGGCACTACTGGGTGGTCTAATGTGAATAAAAAGCAATATGGTGTGGTTTAATGTGAATAAGGAGCAATTCAGTGTGGTGTAATGTGAATAAGGGGCACTACTGTGAGGCGTAATGTATATAAGGTATAGTGGTACTACTTTGTGATGTAACGTGAATTAAGGACACTATCGCATTACAAAATGTGAATACATTTGTAGTACTGTGTGGCGTCATATGAATTGTGGATACTATTGCGTGGCCATGCCCCTTGCCAGCAAAAACACACCCCTTTTTGGTCTGTGTGCCGAATGTGCACACTGTTCCTATTTAAAATATAGGGAGTATGAAACTCAAAATAAGGACTGCTATGGGTGATGGGTGATGGTGCTGGAAAAGGGGTGCACTGTCAGAGGCGGAACTAGTGGTGGTGCTAGGGGGCACGAGTCAAAATCTTGCCTAGGGCATCATATTGGTTAGGGCCGGCTCTGTTGCAGTGGGTACACTGTGTGGCATATTTATTGATGTAGCCTCTTGGGATGGTGATCACAATAGGTGGCAAGCAGTGGCGACACAAGGGGGGTGGGGCTCGTACCCGGATATCATCCGCCGAGTGGTGTCACCAAGATGCCGGCTCATGCTCAGTGACAGGAGCAGGCACTGCAGCCACAGCACTCGCCAGGGGCAGCCTGCATCTCCCGAACCCCCGTAGTGATGAAAAATGGGGGTCGTGGTGCGAAGCCCCGCCACTTCAAGTGAAACCCCACCCCTTTTCCACTGCGACGAACTGGCTGTCACTGTGGTAACCGACACCTCTGGTGCCAAGCAGAAAGTGAAAGTGTTACACCACACAGAGGGTCCTTATCCAGGATGCCTGCCTCACTTATGGTTGAAACGACACTGGGGCAGATTCAGGGGGTAGACTCAGCTGGACGTCTTATTTCAGAAAATGACACCTGCATAATTTTCGTACTTTCTCAGATCCACTGTTACTAAAGACGCAGCACCAATCATTCCTGCATCTACCTCTGAATCAAGCTCCCTACCCAGAATCCTCCTGTGAAATATGATTCACATAGCCAGTAAAGGGTTAAGGATGACAGTAAAAAGCACTTTGTACCTTTATGAGTCAGCGACTAACGATAGCTTCAGTATAGTGTGCGCACGCTGTCTTTCATTGTAGGAAAACCACAAACAAAGGACACATAACCCACATAAGCCCTGACGTCCATTTTTACACGCTTGGCTGTACATGCAGAACACACATGATTTAGCCGGACATTTGTGAAGCGGCTGTAAAAGTCAGGCAAATCAAATGATTATATTCCCTCTCGGAATATGAGGAGCCGTCACAGCAGACTGATTTGACCATTACGTATTTGTAAAGCAAACTTTCTGCCCACATTTCACTGAGTGCACATTGCCAGTGTTGTTACTTCAGGACTTTCCTGCTAAACTGAATGAAAAAAATAGACAAGCGAGTTGCTAGGCAACTGGACACCGGGGAATAGTGCTTGATTTCCTTTCCCTAAATTACTTCTGGTACTGTACTCTTATCCGGCAGAAAAGCCTCTCCAATTCCAGAGACATCTTTTATGGTATATATCACTAGTAACACTGTAGTCTCCACTTTAAAAAGTTACACCGTTTAATATATGGCCTACATGTGTTTCAATGCTGATGGGTAACTCCACATTCCAATAAACAAAAGGCACATTGATTTTAGTTTTTCTTAGATATGATGGTAGATATAAAGGGGTACACATGGAGAGATCCATGCTCAAATTGTAAGCAATCTGACTAGCTTGCTTAGAACTTAAGCGCGGATCTCCCCCGTGTGTATCCCCTACAGCGATAGTGATGCACGGCCCCGCGCATCGCTATCGCTGGTGCTAGATTGGCCAATCTAGCACCAGGCGCAATCTAGCAGGTCGCTCATTTCACCGCAGGATGAAATAAGTGGAACACCCCCTCCACCCGAGTGCTGAGCGGGGGAGAGATGTGTGCTGAGCGTTTGTGCTAGATCGTTCAGCACACATCACTGGGGAAATCTCCCCTGTGTGTACGGCCCCTTAGATCCCACTACCATGGTTTGTGCTAGAGCATCCTTTGCACGGCTGGCCCAGCCCTAGTTACTGCCCTGCACAGAATGCGGTTCTGAAACCTGCTACATGCTCATTGTGTAAATGACTTTTTGGAACTGAGGGGCAGATGTATTAAGCCTGGAGAAGTGATAAAGCAGTGATAAGTGCAAGGTGATAAAGCACCAGCCAATCAGCTCCAACATGTAAATTGCCAGTTAGGAGCTGATTGGCTGGTGCATTATCACCTTCCACTCATCACTGCTTTATCACTTCTCCAGGCTTAATACATCTGCCCCACTGGCTCTTAAATGTATTTTTTAAGGCGGTGTATCCCCATGATACAGTATAACCAAATGTTTGTGGGTTTTTTATTTATTTATTTATTTGGAAACCATCAAAATTCAGAATTAAATTTTAATTGTGCATTATGTTCTTAAACACATTTCATTTGATAATCCTCCTTTCATAGCTTATACGGCTCTACACAAATGACATTATTACAGTAATTTCATAACAATGATCACTTGTGCTACATGACAGAACTTTAATCGCTGTTCCGTTCCGCAAACTCCTTGAATTGCTCAGTGATGCAGTTTAGTCGCCTTGCATGTATTTCAGACAATTAATTTCAAAGAGTTCAATGGTATTTGAGGTTGGTTGATGGCTGATTCCAAGAAATGTTAGCTAGCTGGTAATAATGGGATGAATCTTGGTTGATAATTCTTAGACAATTACTTAAAATCACACAGTTTATTCTAAGTCATTTATTTAATTTGGGAAAACCCCCCCCCCCCCCCCCCAGGTACACCTACCTAAAACTCAGTTTAACGGACGTATCTTGCATGTTTTTGCACTGCATGCAGAGGCGAGTGTACTCAGTTACTGGAGATGTAGAGTTGTACGCAGTGCAGTCTGAAAGGGTGTAACCGGGTGATATTGTGCCGTTGGCTCGAAGCTCGAAGGGTAAGTTCCCTGAGGGCATGTTGACGGACCTGTGGGATATGTGGATTTAGGGTCTAATTCTGACCTGATCGTAGATATCCTAAATTTATCACATCTACGATCAGTCACACAGACATACGGGGGGATGCCCAGCACAGGGCTAGTCTGCCCCGCATGTCAGGCACAACCCCCCCCCCGCACTAGCTCCCTACCAACGCAGCTCCTGTGCGCTGGCAGGGAGCTATTCGTCGCTGTGAGGGTCGCAGCGGCTGCGTGTGACATCATGCAGACGCCACGGCCCGCCCCCGCATGGTCTGGGCACGCCTGCATTGCCCGGACCGCACCCCTAAAACGGCGGCCAAATGCCACCAGCCCACCCCCTCCCACCGTGCGAGCGCCTCTGTCTGTCAGAGGCGATCGCAGGACTGAAACGGCTGTCTGGCATGTGCGCCGGTGCATGCGCAGTTCAGACCTGATCGGCTGCTGTGCGAAAACGCACAGCACCGGTCAGTTCTGAATTAGGCCCTTAGTCCCATAGAGTATAATAATCAGTCCTTGCGCCAATCTTTGTTTCAACATGAAAAGGCCGTGTAATTATTAACCATATGCTCTATATGTTTCAACACAAAAGGTGTCTTTTAAGGCGTAAAAAAAAAAAAAATAGACCTGTTGTGTCGAAACATGTCAGATAAGTGACCTGGGGATCGTCTCTTTCAAATTCCCAGCTGGGTTCGGTACATGCTGCAGCTGTACATATAACCGGGTTCTAGCATTGCTGCTGTTTGTCTGTGATCCTATATCTACATAATTCTGTACAGAAGCTATTCCCTATTTTCTGTTGTTAATATATTAAAATGTTTTAACTTCTGCACCATAAAAGTCTTTATTTTTGTCCATATGTTTGGTGAGAAAAAGGAGATGAGATGAAAAGAAACCTTTACATGCATAGACCAGCTGTTTTCAAGTAAGAGAAAGTGTGAGCATCATCTAATCAGTATATCGTGATGTGATTGCATACTGGATACCTGGTTAACTGGTGGTATTCAGGTTGCCGGCGGTCGGGCTCCTGACGACCACCATACCGGCGCCGTAATCCCGACCGCCGGCATACCGACATCTTTTCTCCCTCTTGGGGGTCCACGACCCCCATGGAGGGAGAATAGATAGCGTGGCGTGCGTATCGCGCCACCGTGCCCGCAGCGTGGTGAGCTCAGTGAGCCCGCAAGGGGCTCATTTGCGCTCGCCCAGCTGTCGGTATGTCGGTGGTCGGGATCCCTGGCCGCCGGAAGCTGCTTCGCCGGCATCACATACTACACCCCTGGTTAACGACACCTTAATATGCTTATGCACAAATGTGTTAATGTAAGCAGAAATGTGAGCGTCCATTCATAATTACATATAATACAGTGGTGTGTTTTTTGTGATTAAAAGCAGAGCCGTAACTAGACTTTTTGGTGCCCTGTGCCTGAGAGAAAATTAATTAATTAATTCATTAAGTCTGTCTGTCTGAAGTAACACATTTCAATATACTGCCATATCCAGGATTCAAACCTGTAACCTACTGAATTCTAATCAAGCACCCTACTCATTGAGCTATTTGATCCTGCATAAAAACTGTGAGCACTAAACGAAGCTACTGGCACTTTGTAAAAAAAATAATCAGAATTGCAATTGAGCAGATCTATGTAGTGTGCAGCCACACATCCAATCCCTTGCAGCCACACACTACATAGATCTACTCAGCCGCAATGCTGATCATTTTTTCCACAAAGTACAAGGTAAGCTTCTGATAGTTAGAATTCTCTAGAATAGAATTCTATAGCAAATTTGTTAGCATTTGGGCAAAACCATGGGGGTCATTCCGAGTTGATCGCTCACTAGTTACTTTTAGCAGCCGTGCAAACGCATAGTTACCGCCCACGGGGGAGTGTATTTTTACTTTTCAAGTGTGCGAACTCCTTTGCAGCTGAGCGCAGCAAAAACATTTTGTGCAGTTTCAGAGTAGCTCTGGACTTACTCAACCCTTGCGATCACTTCAGTCTTTTTGGTGCCGGAATTGACATCAGACACCTGTCCTGCAAACGCCTGGACACGCCTGCGTTTTCCCAAACACTCCCATGAAACGGTCAGTTGACACCCATAAACACCCTTTTTCTGTCAGTCACCTTGCGTTCAGCTGCGCGAATGGAATCTTCGCTAAATCCATCACCCAGCACCGATCCTCTTTGTACCCGTACGACACGCCTGCGCATTGCGGTGCATACGCATGCGCAGTTTTACCATTTTTTACCTGATCGCTGCGCTGCAAAAATCGGCAGCGAGCGATCAACTCGAAATGACCCCCCATGTGCACTGCAGGGGGGGGGGGGCAGATATAACATGCGCAGAGAGAGTTAGATTTGGGTGGGGTGTGTTCAAAATGAAATCTTAATTGCAGTGTAAAAATACAGCCAGAAACAATATATCCCACCCAAATCTAAAGGGGGGTACTCACGGAGCGATCGCTGCTTAAAATCTAAGCAATCTGACTAGTTTGCTTAGATTTTAAGCATGATCGCTCCGTGTGTACCCCCCACAGCGATAGCGATGCGCAGCCAATCTAGCAGGTCGCTCACTTCACCCGCTGGGTGAAATGAGCGCCCCCCAATCTCCCCCCGCACACTCAGCTCACATCGCGCTGTGCTGAGCTGAGCGGCGGGAGAGATGTGTGCTGAGCGGTTCGCTCAGCACGCATCTCTCCCACATCGGCTGGTGAGTACTGGGCTTAACTCTCTCTGCACATGTTATATCTGCCCCCCCCGAAGTGCACATGGTTTTGCCCAACTGCTAACAAATTTGCTGCTGCAATCAACTCTAAATTACCCCCAATATCCTATAAGCCCCGATGCAACTTTGGCCAATCGAAACAGCTGGATATAGTGATGTACTGTATGACCGATGGTCATTATCACGGTATCCAATTAAGTTGATTTAACCATCTGGACTCAAACATGGATATCCTTAAAACCTGGACTGTAAGAGCAGCGTTTGGGGAACTCAGACTAATGTAGAATTTTCAGATTAGTAATAGCTTTGATTGGCGTGCTTACTTCATATCGGTGATGCTCTTTTCTCTCCTATAGAGCAGGATGCCATGACATGACAGAAGTGCTGCTCTGACAAAACAGACAATGATAGGCAGATTTGCTGACCTGCTGTATAAAATGCACTGTGTGGACTGATGGATTTGTACACAGACCGAGGGCCAAACATGTCACAGACGGTTCACTGACTGCAATCTCAGCCATTTACCCGTGTCGTATCCCCTTACTACCCTTTTCTATATAAGTGGGTGGATTTGACTGTATGCACTGGATGGAAGAAGTAATAGTTTACTTTTTAACACAGCTTCTGTATAATGGAATATCATACCTTACTGGTTTATAAATCATACTTGCCTACTCTCCCGGAATGGCCGGGAGGCTCCCGAAAATCGGGTGACCCTCCCGGCCCCCCGGAAGAGCAGGCAAGTCTCCCGATTCGCGGGGTCCCTCCTGCCTGTCCGCCCACTTAGTGTGTAAAGTGGGCGGTCCGGGCAGTCGATGACGCGATTCTTGCTGAATCGCGTCATCATAGCCACGCCCCCTGCAGTGTAATGCCGGTGATCGTGACATTACAGAGCGGGGGGCGTGGCTTAAAGGAGGTGTTATCGTGACCCCACCCTTGCTCCGCCCCACCCACCCTTGCTCCGCCACGCCTCCGACCCACCCCCTCCTCTACGTCACAGCTTCCCCTGCCCGCCCTCTGAGCCGACCTGGCTGCTCTCTCCCGCAGAGAGGAGCCAGGATGTCATAAATTGAAAAATATGCTTTGTTTTAATTAATGTCTCACAGGTTGTTCATGTACATATTTCAACCCCATAGAGCATTTACTCAAGGGCGTAGCTACCATAGGTGCATGGAGTGCAGCTGCTATGAGGCTGAGAGGGGCCACCTTCCCTGTCACAGTTACATGTGTTATGTACAGGGGTGTAGCTACCATAGGTGCAGGGAGTGCAGCTGCTATGAGGCTGAGAGGGGCCACCTTCCCTGTCACAGTTACATGTGTTATGTACAGGGGTGTAGCTACCATAGGTGCAGGGAGTGCAGCTGCTATGAGGCTGAGAGGTGTCACCTTCCCTGTCACAGTTACATGTGTTATATATACAGGGGTGTAGCTACCATAGGTGCAGGGAGTGCAGCTGTTATGGGGCTGAGAGGGGCCACCTTCCCTGTCACAGTTACACGTGTTATGTACAGGGGTGTAGCTACCATAGGTGCAGGGAGTGCAGCTGCTATGAGGCTGAGAGGTGTCACCTTCCCTGTCACAGTTACATGTGTTATATATACAGGGGTGTAGCTACCATAGGTGCAGGGAGTGCAGCTGTTATGGGGCTGAGAGGGGCCACCTTCCCTGTCACAGTTACATGTGTTATGTACAGGGGTGTAGCTACCATAGGTGCAGGGAGTGCAGCTGCTATGGGGCCCAGAGCTGAGAGGGCCCACTTTGGTTGATATGTAGGAGCCCTCACAAACCTTTGCTTTGGGGCATTGAATATATCTAGTTATGCCCCTTGACTTGCTCATTGTAATGTAGTATAAAATGAATTGGAGGGCATTATAATGTTTCATAATCTGAACTGGGAATCTGTAATGTGCCATATTAATAACTGAGCACACAGCATGTCATAATGTGAATTGGGGTCACCATGTTGGTTAATGTTTGCTGGTGGCCCTACAATGAACTAGGGCACTACTATGGTTCATAAAATAAACTAGGGCACTATTTATGGGGCTTAAAATTAACAATTTATGTGTATAGGTGTCTCTAGAAGCATTAGGACAGGGGCTCCTTCAAAACGTTGCTATGGGGCCCACAAAGTTCTTTTAATTTGCTGTATGTTACACAGTCCGACTACGTGTTACCCGTGTGTCACACCACTTGCACATGAGGTACATCACAGATAGCCTTATGGCAGGGGTTATCAACATGCGTCCCTCTAGCTGTTGTAGAACTACACATCCCAGAATGCCCTGCCACAGTTTTAGCATTCCATAATAGCATGTTGAGCACCCCTGCCTTAAGTTAAGTACACACTGTACAATTATTGGGCCAATTTTCCAATAATTGGGAGATCGACCTAATTTGTTGTATCGTGTGTATGAACAATAGTACTCGGATAAATCTTGCCCACAAACACGACCGTTTGGGTGTCCGATCTGTCAAGCAGGACCAAAAACCTTGGCCACAATCGACTGATATCGACAAGTGTGTGTGCATCCTAAATAGTCTGATTTTGAAAAAATAAAGTGTGTACAGTAGCAAAGATATCGTGACCTTCCTCTAGGCGAATAATGGCCCAGATTGTTGTACCGATAAAAAAAAAAATGACTAGTACTGTACCATTTGAAAATGCATTGGGAACATTGGTGGTCATTCCGAGTTGATCGCTAGCTGCTTTCGTTCGCAGTGCAGCGATCAGGCAAAAAAAACGGCAGTTCTGCACATGCGTATGCTCCGCAATGCGCATGCGCGTCGTACTATTACAACGAACGATGTAGTTTCACACAAGGTCTAGCGAAGCTTTTCAGTCGCACTGCTGACCGCAGAGTGATTGACAGGAAGTGGGTGTTTTTGGGTGTCAACTGACCATTTTCAGGGAGTGAGTGAAAAAACGCAGACGTGCCAGATAAAAACGCAGGCATGGTTGGGGAAACGTAGGCGTGGCTGGCCGAACGCAGGTCGTGTTTGTGACGTCAAAACAGGAACAAAATAGTCTGCAGTGGTCGCAAGTTAGGAGTAGGTCTGGAGCTACTCTGAAGCAGCACAAAATTATTTTGCAGCCGCTGTGCGATCCTTTCGTTCGCACTTCTGCTAAGCTAAAATACACTCCCAATGGGAGGCGGCATAGCGTTTGCACGGCTGCTAAAAGCAGCTAGCGAGCGAACAACTCGGAATGAGGGCCATTGTTAGAGTCTCAGGTTGTCATTCCGAGTTGTTCGCTGGGAGCGTATTTTAGCTTAGCAGAAGTGCGAACGAAAGGATCGCAGAGCGGCAACAAAATAATTTTGTGCAGTTTCAGTTTCAGTTTGACGTCACGAACACGCCCTGCGTTCGCCCAGCCACGCCTGCGTTTTCCTGGCACGCCTGCGTTTTTTCAAACACTCCCTGAAAACGGTCAGTTGATACCCAGATAGTAAAACGCGCGTGCGCATTGCACCGCATACGCATTGCGCCGCATACGCATGCGCAGAAGTGCCATTTTTTGCCTGATCGCTGTGCAGCGAACGAAAGCAGCTAGCGATCAACTTGGAATGACCCCCTCAGTCAGTTTTGCTGAGTACACATTATACAATTGCTGTATCTGGTCAATCCGCTAGATATCGGCAGATAGGCCAGAAAATAGTACAGTGTATTTGATCAACCATCCACAAAATTTGTCCGGCACGTGTGACAGATCCGATGCTTTGCGAGCTGCTAGTTGGCCGCATCGGGCAATGTATGTACCTGCTGGGTTTTAGGCTATGTCTGCCGGTCTGACAAACACTTTATCTGGCAATGTATGGCATTGGCTAGTTTCACCGGAGTCTGAGGGTGGGGTTATAGAAGATAGACAAGCTGATTGATGTGTGATGTGTAGCGGCAGGTCAGTGAAAGACAGCGGCGCAGCTGATCCCCGGGTAAGGCAGCACATATACAGGTTGAGTATCCCATATCCAAATATTCCGAAATACGGAATATTCCGAAATACGGACTTTTTTGAGTGAGACTGAGATAGTGAAACCTTTGTTTTTGATGACTCAATGTACACAAACTTTAGTTTAATACACAAAGTTATTAAAAATATTGTATTAAATGACCTTCAGGCTGTGTGTATAAGGTGTATATGAAACATAAATGAATTGTGTGAATGTAGACACACTTTGTTTAATGTACAAAGTTATAAAAAATATTGGATAAAATGACCTTCAGGCTGTGTGTATAAGGTGTATATGAAACATAAATGAATTCTGTGCTAAGATTTAGGTCCCATCACCATGATATCTCATTATGGTATGCAATTATTCCAAAATACGGAAAAATCCGATATCCAAAATACTTCTGGTCCCAAGCATTTTGGATAAGGGAGACTCAACCTGTATTACCCAAAGCATTGCATGTATGTTTATATGTGCTGCGCGGCTCCTCCATGCAATGTGGGGTCTGTGCTGCAATGGATGCAGTAACACTTTGAATGACAGCGGTGGGCATAGGGGGGTGGCGACAGACCGTTGCGTGGGAGCGGTCCGGCCAACGCCGGTGTGGCCAAATCATTTTTGGGGCGGCTGCGTGACATCACATGCAGCCACTCTGATGAAAAAGCTGTCAGCGGTGCGGCTGCATACACAGCCGTGCAGGGGGGCGTCCGGATATCCCTGGTCAGCGATGCTATCGCAATGCTGGGCGGGACTTGGCATGCCAGGCGGCATTGCTCTGTGCTGGACGGCCTCCAGCATGCGATCACAAGCAGTAGCTGAATCTGCTACTGAACCTGAGTAGGGCCTTAAATGCAGAAGTCTGGCATGTTGGCGTTCAACTTAAAAGCTGACAAATATATGAGCTACTGTATGTTGCGGGAACTCTCGCTGTTTCGGCTAGCCACATCCTGTTAGCAGAAGCACTGTTAACAGGCTATTGGGAAATCCATGGCGAACTTCTGCATTTTATTTAGAAACAAGGGGCTGTGTGCTGGGAAGTTTGTGTGTACAGTATGTCTTCTAGGTTCTCATACATTTGGGTCTTCAACACTACTGAGATGTAAAAATCCGTCATGGGATGCCATAGACTGTCAGGAGCTCATGTTGAAAAGCGCAATTCGTTAATCCAAAACCAAATATATAATGGAATACCATAGTTCCATCGGCGTATATCTATAATGGGTGGTGTGTGCGGTGCTCACAGGCCTCTGGGTCCAGAGGGACCCACACCGCATACATGTTTAGTTACACTTACCCAGTGGCCATTTTCCCAGTGATTTTCGCATGCGCAGTAGAGATTAGTCATGGGAACATGGCGGGTACCATGTTTCCAGAGACCTGCTGTCACGCTCGGCGTAAGTTGGGGTTCCGACAACCGAGTTTTGGCTGAAGGGACAGCTACCTGTGAGGAGAGTAAACGAGGTGGCTGAATGTAATTCCTCCTCATAGGGTGGAAGCCAAACTAAGTGTTAACGTTGGCCGGAGGGCTTAAAGAAAAGGAGGACTTCGTAGGAAGATAACTGTAGTTTTAATGAATAATCAGGCTGTACACAAATATTGGAGCAATTGAAGAAACTGGAAGAATTAGAGTCTATGGTTAAATGACTTGAAGAGTGAAGCTGAAGAACTCCGGTAAAGAAGAACTGAAGACTGTGTTTTATGATTAAAAGACTAGGCTGAAGAACTTGGACTTTGAAGAAATGAAGAACGTGATTTGTAATTGAAAGACGAGGCTGAAGAACTTGGACTTTGAAGAAAATGAGGACTGTAGTTTGTCATTGAAAGACGATGCTGAAGAACTTGGACTTTGAAGAAATGAGGACTGTAGTTTGTCATTGAAAAACGAGGCTGAAGAACTTGGACTTTGAAGAAATGAGGACTGTGGTTTGTGATTGAAAGACGAGGCTGAAGAACTTGGACTTTGAAGAAATGAAGACATCTGCGGGGACCGCTGTTAGCACCTGGAGCTCCTCTACGACCTGGGAGACCGTGAGCGCTTCCACGAGTGGCAACGGACTTAGACAGCAGGACTGCAGCAGCATTTAGGTAACCGATGGATGAGAGCAACCAGGACCAGGGAACCAGAAGTAACCTGGGAGCACAGAGCTGGAGAACCTTTCACAAGGAGGTAACATGAAGCACTGGCACTCTCCCTCTGAGCCAGCCCCCTTTTGTAAGAGGAGAACACGCAGGATTGGCTGGACACAGATTGGGAACTTCATTGGTAATACTCTGGTCTCCAACATGGCTGCCCCCAGCACAGGAGACATACTTAGCTGTTAGCACACAGCTTTAGCCAGCTTCTGTCTCTGACACACTATACTGTGTCACCACTAGAAGACCTTACCGCAGCGCCCGGCTCTCCAGACCCTTGGCCCCCGGCCCTTGGCAGCCGCACATCCGTCCAGAAGGACCCACCGCCAGCAGCTCCCTGCCGCCGCAGCCACGCCAACCAGCGGTTTGGTAACCCGCGGGAGCACCCGCGGGAGGTAAGGCTCCGGAGCCTTACACCTGCGCATTCACAGCAGATGCTGGCACAATGCCAGCATCGACTACACTGAAGAGAAGAGGGGGCATGAACGGAGTCTGCACATGGGCCCCCTCCTCTGTTAAACCGCCCTGCATAGTGCTATTCTTTTGCTATACAAAGGTCCTTTAATCATTTTTACATTGCTCAGTGGGTAGTAAAAGGTCCACTTGTGTGATGCTGATTGCTTTTATGATTTTGTTATTTTCTTATTCGTCCATATAAAATAGCGTAATTATCAATATAATGTTATACAGTAATATATCACACTGTGGTTGTGCCGTCGCTTATATACACACAGTAACAACAAATATTCTGTAGTGTAAATCTGCGATTTAAATTATAACATCTGTCATTTCAAAATGATACAATGTTTCAGATCACTGTTAGGGAACCACCACGTTGGAGGGATTGTGTATTGGCCCCCTGCCTGACCACCTTAGAGTCATTATAATTGGAACATGGCCGCATATTGATGTTCCTGCAATTACTGTTCCATTAATGAAAGGCACAGGGTCAGGAAATGTAGTAGAATATTGACTTATGTCACGCTTCATTGAGAGCTTCAGGGCTGAAGAAAATCATAAATAGTACCAATGGTGCAAATATATATATATATGTATATATATATATATATATATAAATATATATATATATATATATATATATATACTATAGATATATCTATCTATCTATATGTATATTTATACAATAATCCCCCTGCATTTGTGAGAGTGGCGGTGGGGGAACGGCACTCAGCATCCTCCTTCCCCCTAGGTCATCGTGTCCGGGTCCATTTGGAGTTCCAGGTCTGTCTGAGTTTCCACGACCTGAATGTGAGAGTGGCGGTGCGGTGTAGACTCACTACTTATCAGGCGCCGCACCCTCTCACCTTCAGGTCATGGAAACTCTGACAGACCTGGAACTCCAAATGGACCCGGACACGATGACCTAGGGGGAAGGAGATTGCTGAGTGAAACAACAGCCGTGCAGGGCCAAGAACTACCCTAGTGTGCGTCCGCTACACTAGCTACATGAACAGAGCCCTCAAACTAGTTCAGGTGTGGGTGGTGCAACACAAACTCTATGCACAAACTTTAAAACAAACACTTCGCCCTGCACGGTAACAACACGCATCACAATATCACAGTATAAGATTAAACGTGCTGTCCCTTTAAATCCCTACCTGCCTTAGATTACTGGGGAGTGGGCGCCGTACAGCCTACCCACTTCCCCACTTCCCCTTGCTGCTTAATTGGGCCTAGTCCCCCCTAACTGTGCATAGGTTAGAGGCCTGACTTTTTCCCACGGACCTAGCACCTGCCTAACATGCGGCCGGTTGGGTGACCTGGGCCTAATGCCCAGGGTCACCTTATATACCTGACGAGGTGGGCAGGGGGGTACTGGAACTAGGGCCTAATGCCCTCTAATGGTCCCCACAGTCCTATTGCCTGAATTATGCCACGGGCCTGTGAGAGGAAAAGATTAAAGGAGGCATTTGAGCATTTCTACAGGACTATGTACAGAGCACACACCTGGTCTGGGTACACGCTGTGTGTGTGTGTGTGTGTGTGTGTGTGTGTGTGTGTGTGTGTGTGTGTGTGTGTGAGGCATGTATGTGTGTGTAAGTGAAAGGCATGTGTGTGTAAGTAAAAGGCATGTGTATGTGTGTAAGTGAAAGGCGTGTGTGATTAAGTGAAAGCGGCGTGTGTGTGTGTGTTTTTAAGTGAAGGAGGCGTGTGTGTGAAAGCGGCGTGTGTGTGTTTTTAAGTGAATGAGGCATGTGTGTGTGTATGAAAGCGGCGTGTGTGTTTTTAAGTGAAGGAGGCATGTGTGTGTGAAAGCGGCGTGTGTGTTTAAGTGAAAGAGACGTGTGTGTGTTTAAGTGAATGAGGTGTTTGTGTGTTTTATTTATATATATGTAGTGTTCACGCTAGGTGTCTTTCACAGGGCGCTGCGCCCTGCCCCTTTTTAGACAGCTGATTCCCGCCCTGCCCGTTTTTGTGCGCCCTGCCGCCCCGTTATTTGCTGCCTGCCGGACCCCGCCACGTCGCCGGACCCAGCCGTGCGCCGCCGGACCCGGTAAGCACATGAGAGTCCCCCTGGACTAAATTAACCTTGTAAGTATTTTGCAGCTGTAAACTTCAATCTCAGTGCTCTCTACCTGGTGCAATGTGCCTCAGTGCTCTCTACCTGGTGCAGTGTGCCTCAGTGCTCTCTACCTGGTGCAGTGTGCCTCAGTGCTCTGCCAGGCGCAATGTGTATAACGTTCTCTATCTGGCGCAATATGTATAACGTGCTCTACCTGTCGCAGTATGTATAGGAGGTTCTATCTGGTGCAATGTGTATTAGGTGCACTACCGTGTGGTGTAATGTGAATTACCACTATTATGTGGCCACACCCCTTCCCCACGAAACATCGACCCTAGATTTTTGCAGCGCGCCTTCGGCGCGCACTGTCCATGTTTTGGCCTGTAGGAATGGGAGCACCAAGCATTATAGTATGTACCTAAAGCTTGTCCATCCAACTTAAAAATGTGCCCTCCCGAATGAAAAATGTGCCCTCCCGAATGGAAAAATGTGCCCTCCCCGTGATCAGCACCCTGCCCTAAAAAAAATCCTAGAGTGAACACTAATTATATTGGCACACCGCTGCGCCAAAGCATCTCCATCGAGACCTGCTGGCAGGTGAGGGAGCACTGTAGGTGTACTATAATGGTATCCTGGTGTCTGTTTTATTGTAATGACTGACTTGGAGTGCGTCCACTTTCTATGTGTATCTATATTACTATTGGGAAAGGTACCTGAGCACGCTGCTACTGTTCACCCTTAGTGCCGGATAGCTACATATGGGGTGTAGTATGGTATGCCGGCGGTCGGGCTCCCGGCGACCAGCATACCGGCGCCGGGAGCCCGACCGCCGGCATACCGACAGTGTGGCGAGCGCAAATGAGCCCCTTGCGGGCTCGCTGCGCTCGCCACGCTATTTTATTCTCCCTCCAAGGGGGTCGTGGACCCCCACGAGGGAGAATAAGTGTCGGCATGCCGGCTGTCGGGCTCCCGGCGCCGGTATACTGTGCGCCGGGATCCCGACAGCCGGCATACTGAAGACCACCCCTACATATGGTATGTGTGTGTATATGTAGGGGGGCACAAACATTTATCATGCCTCCGGGCGACTTGGACGAACTTACGCCACTGCCCACAGGCCTGTGGCCTGACTGTCCCCACGATCCCTGATGGTCTAGGGAGGAAGAAGTAGGGCCTTTGAAGGGCCTACCTTACGGTGGAGAAGGCTGCAGTGGGGAGCTTCACAGCCCTTTTGCTCCCCACCACTGCAGCGCTTCTCAGTCCTGGATGGGCTCTTCTGCCGCTGGCCCGTCCTGGCCAGCAGCGCAGCCGCCTCTTCTTCGCGTCCAGCCGACGCTGGACATCTTCCTGGATGCAGGCATCTTCTGGCCTCTTCTGCGGTCACCGGAGCTCTTCCCGCGGTGTCCTCTTCTTTTCAGCGCCGCCCGGCTCTTCTCTGCTCTTCCGCGTCGTCTCCTTCCTATTCTTCCTCCCGGCGGCGTCTGACATCACTCGCCAGGGGCGGGGCCTACGACGCGGCGAGCGCTGATTGGCTCGGCACGGCCGCCCGTGATTGGCCGGCGCCCCACGAGCCGTGATTGGCTCGCGGAGGGTGCCGGATTTGAAATGACGCGGCCGGCGCTTCTCATTGGCGGCCAAATTGGTGCCAAGTTTAAAGTGCTGCTGCCGCGCCGCTGCCCGTCGCCGCCTCTGGTCGGGTGCAGGGAACCAATGCACGGTCCCGGCACCGGACACTGCTGCCACTGCTCAACCAACGCTGCTCAACTAGCGCTGTCTACAGTCAGGAACTGCAGGGGACACAGATCCCCTGCACTCTGCTGGGAGCCTGGAGCGCCTGCACACATATCTACACATTAATAGTGTCTTTATCACACTAATGGTGACTTTGCATGCAAATCTTTAATACATTAGTGGAGATGTATCAAACCGTAGAGAGAGAAAACGTGGAGAAGTTGACTATCGAACTAATCTGCTTCTGTCTATCATTTATCTAGCACAGTCCATAAAATGGCAGTTACTGCAGAAGTACTTTTGGCCTAATTCAGACCTGATCGCAGCAGCAAATTTGTTAGCAGGACAAAACTACGCACTGCAGGTGGGGCAGATATAACATGTGCAGAGAGCGTTAGATTTGGGTGGGTTATATTGTTTCTGTGCAGGGTAAATACTGGCTGCTTTATTTTTACACTGCAATTTAGATTTCAGTTTGTACACACCCCACCAAAATCTAACTCTCTCTGCACATGTTACATCGGGTGGTATGCAGGTGACCGGCGGTCGGGAGACCGACGGTCACATGACCTCCAACAACATCCCACCCCCTCTCTTTCCCGACGGTCGGCATGCCGAACAACAGGACTATTTCCACTCGTGGGTATCCACGACACCCATAGAGTGGGAATAAAACCCGTGGCGACTGCAGGTCGCCACTGACCCCGCAAGGGGCTTGCTGCACTAGCCCCTCCCCGCCGGGATCCCGCCGTCGTTACATCTGCCCCCCTGCAGTGCACATGGGGGGGTCATTCCGAGTTGATCGCTCGCTTGCAACTTTTTGCAGCGCAGCGATCATCTCAACCGCGGCTAAACTGCGCATGCGTATGCCCTGCAATGCGCAGGTGCGTCGTACGAGTACAAAGCGGTTCGTTGCTGAGCGATGGATTTAAGAAGAATCCATTTGCACAGCCGAACGCAAGGTGATTGACAGGAAGAGGGCGTTTATGGGTGTCAACTGACCGTTTTCAGGGAGTGGTTGGAAAAACGCAGGCGTGTCCAGGCGTTTGCAGGGCGGGTGTCTGACGTCAAATCCGGACCAGATACGCTGAAATGATCGCAAGGGCTGAGTAAGTCTAGAGCTACTTAGAAACTACACAAAATGTTTTCGTTCCGCTCAGCAGCACACGCGTTCGCACACTTGCAAAGCGAAAATACATTCCCCCATAGGCGGCGGCTATCTGATCGCAAGCCAGCAAACAGTTGCTAGCGAGCGATCAATTCGGAATGACCCCGATGGTGTTGACCATTAGCTAACAAATTTGCTGCTGAATTACCACCACTATCTCTATCAAAGTTTGATACATCTACAGTCACAATCAGAGCCGGATTAAGGGTGGAGGCCCTGGGGGTCAGTACCCCAGGCCCCCCTTTCTAAAAGGGCTCCCCGCCACAGGTCGGATCTGTCACTGATCCGATCTGTTGCGCTGCGTCTTCCTATAGGTTGCCCTGGCAACCTAAACCACGCCGCCGGCACCGCATAGCAGTATAGGACAGCGTCAGCTCAGCTGTCCAATGCTGTATGAAGCAGCAGCCTGCGGCTGGGCGCGCAGGCTGCAGGAGAGAAGGGTGGAGCCTGCGGAGGGTACGTGATGCCTGGGGAGCAGTGACAGGGCCGCAGCCACACTGCACTTATGCATATAAAGTGGCCGGGAGCGGGAGGCATACAGACTGTACTCCCGGTTGCTCTACGCCTGACACCCGCTGCAGTGAGGACGGAAGGACTAGGAGTGAGTCCGGCGTCATTCAGATGATAATGCAGAGCTTTGGGGGCGGAGCAGTTGAGTCAGGGCTACACGGTTGATCAGCTGTCCGGGATTATTGGAGGCGGAGCCAGATCCTTTTAGCCACTGTTTGGCTTTACCCGTGACTGGCCTCTCACCTGGGACCAGCCATCAAGGAGCTGAGTTCCTTTCAGGCTGGCCCTTCTTCTCCTGTCTCCCGACCTCCTCTCTCCTATAGCACTGGTCTCCACTCTCCTGCCGTTTGGCTCAGTGACAGTGTCCATCCTGCTTCTTATCCTCTCCACCCTTTCATAAATCAGGTAAGTATCTGGGGTGATTTTTACTGTGAAGCAGATACACTTTGAAAGGGGGTGTTCTTTACAATATGGTCGTGTTGACTAAGTGTGTGTGTAACTGTAAATATATATGTACATATCTGTATGCATGTACTGTATGTGTATCTACTTATCTATCTGTGCTCTTGTGGTGTCAGACTGCAGACATCGTGGCTCCGTCCCAACAACCCCGTACCCATTGCAGTTCCATCTCAACAATCCCCCCCAGCGCTCTGATACTTACCCCGGAGATCGGTCATTGGGACTCGCACTTTAAGTAGATGGGTCAGCCTGGCACAGTTATTATGTGCATTTATCATTTTGGGGGAGATTTTATACAGTATATAGAAAGAGAAGCCCAGCACTCCATCCTCTTATGCACATCTACTTGCTCCAGTGCCCTCCATTGGTGTATGAGAATGTAAATATGGAGGGGTTAAGGTGGCACTCAGAAGACGTTGATATTTAATATGTATTTATTGTATCCGACATATGTTTCAGGTTGGAGCCCGTCATCAGGGATGAAAGTAAATAGCAGCGCTATTGTATTGTACATTCATCCCTGACGATGGGCTGCTGCCCGAAACATGTCGGATGCATTGTCCTCCGAGTGCCGCCTCAACACCCCTCTCTCTTTATATAAATATATATCTCCTTGAGAAAGTCAGTTTGACTGAACAGATTGGATTAGAGAGTATTTTTATATACTCTTTTATGTTTCAAAGCCTGCACGGGTGAAGACAGTTCAAGGCTGATGCTTGGTACTAGGGCTGCACTTATCAGACCACGTTGATGTTAGTGTGCTCCAGCTCAGTCGGGAGCCGTCCACCACAGTGCAGGTCTTGGTGTTTCACCAGCGGATTGAACATGGGCACACCACTAATAAGTGGTGAAGTTGTGAAATAATAACTACAGCGTCCAGTATGAACTGCATATAGCGGGTTTTTACGCTACATGATGAGCTTGATTGTGACTTTCCCGCATTGGAATGTGGTTACCAGGGACCCTCACAAGGTGCAAATACAGAACTGAGGGATATGAAGCGGCAATTTGGGGGATGTGGTCTCAGCGCATGTTATGTGCACTGATACTGCTTCCCCCCTTCTTGCTATGCGGTACAGATCGGGGGAATCTGGATTTATAAATATGTTTAATATTCCCAATCCCCTGCGACCTCTGAGGGATCAGGGAATTGCCCCAACCCATCGCTGGTGTATGGGGGGGCTTCAGTTAGATAGGGCTGGTAGGTAATGGATTTGTTTATAGCTCTTTGTCATAACAATGTTTATAATATTTAATTAGCTGTTTAAACCACACATTACACAAACCACACCACCAATATTATTGTAACACTCATTTTCACATTGCTAGCCGGGCCACTTCCTTGTGTCTGCCACCCAGGCTGAAAGTTGCCAACCAGCCCCTGCTGGGGAGACACAGTTGTATATTCAATTGTCGGAACTTCCAACAAGTCGAAAAACACATGAATGAGCGGAATCCATGTGTTTTTGACCACGCCGCAGTCATTCATTTTCGCCCATAATAGAGGGCGGAAATGCATGGTCGGAATGGGAGGCGGAAACGGCCCGCAATTGAATACTGACATGTCAGATCCTCTCCGTCGGAGAGGATCCGACTGTAATTGAATATACCCCACAGAGAGGAATGAGCGTGTCACCAGCAGCAGAGTAAAAAGTAAGCTGGTTGAATTGCTTTTTTGTTTTTCATCTATTTTATTCCATTCCTATCTAAAATTTGAATTTTTGGCTCTGGGTCGTGTGTGTGCGTGTGTATATCAATGTGCGTAATTCATCTGCCTGCATTTGTATTAGGGGCCCTACTGTTTGAAGTGCCCCGGGCCCCCCATAGCCTTAATCCAGCTCTGGTCACAATACATTTAAAATCTTACATTTTTTAATCCACTTATTTAAAAAACAAATCTCTTTACATCCCAGCATGCACTGCCACCGTTTTACCTTGTCATAATAGCAAAACTGTGGCAGGGAATGCTGGTATGTGTAGTTCCACAGCAGACGGACGGCTGCATGTTGCATGATGCAGCAAGAAGGCTTTTTTTCTCTTTGAAAGATGCAACCTTGCACAAATGAACATCAGATAACAGTGGTGTCTGCCTGTCTGAGTCTAGGGAAATAGACATGAAAGATTAGACTGTGAATATGTTAGTTGAAATATCCAACTCACAACTAGATAGGTTAGAAAAAAAACATAAATGTATGTAAATTGTCCGTCAAAAGTTAACACAAATCATTTCATGGATATGCTGTTGTTTAATGATGCGGATTTCCCATTTTAAACAGACCTGTGGGAAAATTTAGAGATTAACATGCCATAAATCTTGTCAATAAGGGTTATGTACAATCTCCAAAAAATGTGGCCCCAGTATATACATTATTCCTTTGCCTAAATACTCCTAAATTCCCACATACTTCCAGGTCCTGGTCTCTGTAAGCCCTGTCATGCCTAAAGTGTATAGGTATACTGGCACTTGTAGAACTACAAAAAGCCAAGACCACTCCTAGCACTTCCCCCATGAAATCTCAGCGAAACCCTTCTCCAGGTGGTTGTCACAAATGTGGAAGCAACAGGGTTACATGGTTTTCTAGACAAGTAAACAGAGAATAATCCCAATATATCATTACTATATTTAGAACTGTAGTCCTGTAGTAAGGGCTATAAATCAGTAATACTGTAGATACACCGCTGATTGCCAGAGGTATCTGGAGAGGAGGGAACCCGTGTGCAGTCTCCCATGCCCTCCAACATTTTACACATACAAATCCGTACAAATTAGGAAAAGGGGCGTGGCCACGGGGAAAGTGGTCATGCCCCTTTTCCTATACTTTCAGTGGAAGTTTGGAGAGGCAAAAATCGGTACAGACCATAAAAAAAAAGGTACTGTACCTAGTAAAAAGGTACAGTTGGAGGGTATAGTCTCCGTGTGGTCCCCCTCCTCTCCCGTAGCCGGCTGCGCTCTGAGCACTAGAGACTCTGGCACAGCGCCAGAGTCTACAGCTCAAGCACAGGTCTTCGAAAAAATGGCGCCCCGCCCATTTTTTTTTAGACTTGAGCATGCGTTGTAGACTCTGGCACTGTGCCAGTGTCTCTAGAGCTCAGAGCGCTAAAAGCGCTGTCGGCTACAGGAGAGGAGGGGGTCCACACACGGAGACCAAAAAGGTAAGTATAGAAGAAATGGGTGCAGTGTGTGCGGTGTGGGCCCCCTCTGGACCCAGGGGCCTGTGTGCACCGCACACACTGCACCCATTATAGACACTCCACTGCTGGCAATGGTTTCAGTGACGTGCAGTCAGGGAAGGCAGGGGAGGCAGAGCAGACTTTAAAAATATGCGCAGGCTCACTGGAATAGCGACGCTGCCTAGTAAGGATGGCCACCGATGGTGAATGGTTTTGTAATCGATGGCAGAAAGGTAATGGAACTTAGTCCCAGCCATGAAGGCCCACTAGGTCCTGACCCCTTCCCTAAATGGCCCACCAACTGCCATTCCCTGCAGCAGGGATGTCCATAGAAAGCAAAATCCATCAATGGTTCCGTGTCTATGGTTTCACACCATCGATGGTAACCCACCGTTGGCCATCCCTAGTGCCTGCATCTTGTACACTATTACATAAGCCCCAATATTTTTCTGAGGAGATTTGCTATTTTCTATAGATGTGGTGTCTCATAATGAGAGCCTTCCTTCTACACCCTTTGCATGTCTGATACATCTCCCCCTAATTCATCTAAGAAGTGATGATGCAATCTTGGCGTATTTCTCTTTCTTAATGAAAATATCCAAATTGATAGAGAAAAGCGTCAAGGTTTTGCTTACTTCATCCCTCCATGGAAGACTTAGGTTGGGATGTATTAAGAGTTTTCTTATCACTGTGCTAAGAGACATGAGCATACCTGCCTACCCTCCCGGAATGGCCGGGAGGCTCCCGAAAAACGGGTGACCCTCCCGGCCCCCCGGAAGAGCAGCAAGTCTCCCGATATCCGCGGGTCACCCCCTGCCCGCCGCCCACTTAACGAGTAACCACGCCCCCTGCTGTATAATGCCGGTAATCGCGGCATTACACAGAGGGGGCGTGGCTTAAATGACGCAGTCCAGAAGCCACGCCTCGTTCCGCCTCTGGCCCGCCCCCTGTCACGTCACCTCACTGCCCGCCCCCCCTGCTGAGCCGACGGGCTGCTCTCTCCCAGAGAGAGCAGCCCAGAAGTCGGCAACTATGGACATGAGATGATGCTGTGCATTTTTCTGTTATGTTGCAAAGCCTAGTGCTGGCAGTAGCAAGTTTGCGGAACCCGAATTTTTTTGACATGCCAGAGTCTGCTGTGTATGTGTTGATCTCCGTGAACGTGGCGCCCATGACCGTGTCACAGTGATTACTAAACAAGTGCAGATCTCTGGGAAAATGGCACACACGCCATTTTCTCTGTGATTTTGTGATGCCGATGCTCAGGTAAGTATTGTCTATGAGTACAGGTTGTTTGGTGACCATGGCAACCACCTCTTAATACCCTGGTTAGGTTGAAAAAAGTCTAAAGTCATCACATCTATCAAGTTTATGTGGTATATTAGAAGAGACAAGGGGGGTCATTCCGAGTTGATCGCTCGCGAGCTATTTTTTGCAGTGCTGCGAACAGATAGTCGCCACCTATAGGGGAGTGTATTTTTGCTTTGCAAACGTGCGATCGCCTGTGCAGCTGAGCACTACAAAAAAAGTTTTGTGCAGTTTCTGAGTAGCTCAGAACTTACTCAGCCGCTGCGATCACTTCAGCCTGTCAGGTCCCGGAATTGACGTAAGTGACCCGTCCTGCAAACGCTTGGACACGCCTACGTTTTTCCAACCACTCCCAGAAAATGGTCAGTTGACACCCACAAACGCCTTTTTTCTGTCAATCTCCTTGCGATCAGCTGTGCGAACGGATTCTTCGTTAAATCCATTGCTCTGCAACGATCCGCTTTGTACCCGTATGACGCGCCTGCGCATTGCGGTGCATATGCATGCACAGTTCTGACCTGATCGCAGCGCAGCAAAAGATCCTAGCGTACGATCAGGTCGAAATGAGCCCCCAAGATCCCGGCAGCTTTTATTAGAAGTAAGACGGTTATCTGCACTTGTCTCTGACCGGCATACAGTGTTGGCAGCCATTTCATGGACTTGCGTCACAGTGGTGACAGCATTTCCTAGTGGGTGTATTCTCCTGGGTATTGTTTCAGATTACAAAATGGCTTCCTCCAATGTGTGTACATGACAGGTCAGCTGGAAAGTTTTATTGTATTTGGTCAGAATAATCTATTTTCTGTGAATGTAATTTCCTTCACTTGAAAAGAACGGAACAGAACCTTCCCGAGGACAGGACAATTTATTGTGTTTGCAGCAGACAGAAGTGAATTGTTTCCAGCCTATAACAAAGCGTGGCTGCCATCTTGGCGATGCGGCCGAGCACCTGTTTCTATGTTACTGTAGCGCTTGACTGAGTGGAAGTTGAGGATTAATGTTCATATACTGAATGAATAACAGCTCACAGGGACCTGTTCCTGAGGATTCAGCAGCTCTATGTATGAATAACACAGCGTGTCCTTGCTCTATCAATCTTTAAATTGAGACAGGAAGTAAACTAGAAAAGGCCGCTGTGATAAATAGAAGATGCAAGGGGAAAAGCAACGTGCGAGGACCTAGGAGCAATATTCTGTTGTAACTTATAACATCTTTGACAAATATGTTTCCTAGTATAATTACCAGAAGAAGATACACTTATTTTAGAACCCAGAACAAATTCCATTTTTTTAAGTTTAAGTCCAGTTTTAGACAACCCCCTATCTCAAACATACTCACCCAGGTCCTGATTAATGGTTCAGGCACCCTGAAGCTAATACACCGCCACATCACCAGCAATTTTTACTTAAATCTGTCATTATGGGGGATATGCAGAGTTGAATGTATTTCTATTTGTGGAACATTCTGCAAGAGGTGCCCAGCAGGAAAGAAATCCACAGCTGGAGAGGCCCCAGAATAAGGAACTTACATGCAGGAAATCACCCGGTTCTGTTGCACAGAAGCCACCATGGCTGGAACCTGGAGCATTATACTGTATTCAGCCTGGTTTGCGCCATTGTAGCATTGTATTCAGGAAAGATTCAACTTTGCCCAATCAGAGGGCAGCGCAATGAGCCAATCGGAGCTCATCACCTGACTTTTGAATTTGGCACTGCCAGTGAGATAATTACAGCTCACTGTGTCACCCGTCATGCCCCTTTGCAATAGCTTTAATTAGGCATTGTGATTGAAAACAGGGGCAGATAGTAGAGAAGAGGCAGAGATGAGCCACCACCAGACAAGATGCTGGAAGGAAGCAAGAAATCACCTGAAAGAAGAATGAAGACAGTGCCAGACTGAAGAAAGAAGCAGCAGTGGGCAACACAGAAGACCTGCAGGAAAATTATGACAGAAGATGACATTGAGTCAAGAAGAAGAAGAAGAAGAAGCAGTCATGGGACAGCAAAGGGCTTGAGGAAAAGCGTAATCACATTGCTCTCTGCTGCCCATGTGAAGTCAGTAGAAGTCTAGAGGAGTAGCAGGGAACAATTTGAGGAACAATTCTGAAAGTGAGGAAAGGACTAAACACAAGGCGGGTATGGGCGTTGGTCTAGTAGGGCAAAACTCACAGCCCATGCCATGTGCCCAAATGTCTTCCTGCAAATGTGTTTCCCTAATAGTCAGGCTCCCATTTGAGGTAGGGGTTGCATTCCTGTTTTGTTTATTAGGGTTGGCAATGTTATCCCAGTGGTCAGAAATCTGGTTTTCACATGACCGACAGCGGTCATCCCAACACTGCCGATCCCGACACCGGACGGGGTAAGTATTCTACACATCCCCCATCCTCTACCCTAACCCTCCTGGGGTGGCGGCTCTGGCTCACCCTTCGGAGGTGGCGCTTTTTAGTCACACTGCGTATGCGTCAATGTCCATTACCGTAGTTGCTCACATTGAGGATTCATTTGCAAAGTGATTGACAGGAAGGGACCGTTTGGGGGAGGTAACAGGGAGTGGCGGCACAAAGGCAGACGTGTTGCGGCCGTATCCAGGGTATGTCACTATCTGCATCTGTGATCCCGTATGCATTACAGATGGCTCTGGCGTCTCAGTACACAAAAAAGATTGAGCCAGCCGCGGGGCCCAGATACTGATAGGTGCATCCTCAAATCCGGGAGTATGTTTACATACCCTACAGGAAATATATCATGTAAAATACAGCGCTGCAGCTGGATCGGGCTCCTGCTTTATTTATTTATTTTATAAATTACAATAATTTATTCAGAAGTGTCAGCATTAAATAGAAAAAACAAACAAAGCAAAAAACATTTCCTCCCAACTTGCTCTGTGCTATCGCACAAGTTTTTTTTAACTGGAATCCCATGACAGCCCATTTGCATTACTTGTGCACCCAATGTGTTATCTGTGCCCCCAGCATTTGCAAAGCAATACAAATGGAATGAGCCTAAGGCCTAATTCAGGTTGGATCGCAAAACGCAATCCAACCGCAAAAATGACAAAAAAAGATGCGGGCGCCTGCGCCTGCATTTTCTGCAGGGGGGCCGCAGAAAATGCGATAGCCTCTTCCTGTCAATCAGGCGGAGGCGGGGGCAGGAAGGGGGGTTAGGCGGCAACGCTCCGTTTCCTAGGCGGAGACGGAGCGTTGCGGGGGGCAGAGGCGGCCAAGCGGGGGCCGCGTCGCTGAAATGGGGGGCTTGGTGTGGGCGTGATCGCGGCGGCAGTATGACGTCATGCTCAGCCACCGCAATCAGAAACATGGCGGCGGGCCTCCATATTTCTGCTTAATTTCTGCTATCAAGCAGAAATTGCAATGCAATCGCAATTTCTGCTTGATGAAGGGGGGAAGGCCGCCCCCAGCATGCGGACAAAAGGATTGCATACTGTATTCTGCTAATTAGCAGAATTTGCAATCCTTACTGATTCAGCCCCATAATTGCTATTATATACAATGTTTAAGTGCTACTATATTTAAAATGAAGAAATGTACTATAATTAATTATATATGATAATGTTTTTTTAAAATTGTAATAAGTGAGAAATATATGTGAGATTAAAACTATAGTCCACTTGTGCTTTTTTATTAATTCTGCTGCTTCCAAAGATGAAGAATTGGATAAACTGCTTGAACATTGGACATCTGACTAACCCCCGAGGTTCAAAATGGAGCAAAGACTCTACTGAAGGGCACTCTTGAGGCATATATTGGTAATAATTAAACTTAACTTTTAATGTTACAATCTAAAATAAGCTAACCGTAGACACCACATATATAAGATAAAATAGCAGGTGCTATAAAAGTGAAGACAAAGATAAAAGGATAGGCTTTTCCTTATTAATGAAAAAGGTGAAATATCATAAAACATGCAGAAAAAATACAAAGAAATACGAAAATGTACACAAATAAAATGCACTAGGTAATAAATATAGGTTAATATTACCTTATGAAAACTTAAGTTCTATGTACATAAGTTAAGATTTAACACTTAGGGGTATATGCAATTGCGGTCGGGGGCATTTTCGACAAAAAAAAACCTGTCAAATTGGATTCGACAATGCAATACAGTACTTTTCGACAAAAAAACCTGCCGTTTCAGATTCGACTTTTTGCAATTCGACATTTCTCAAATTCGACATGTCTGCAATGGTCAAAATGCGGCTTTTCAACAAAAGTATATTCAATTGCAGAATGTCGATTCGACAACAGTGCTTTTCGAAAGTAATTTCGTCAATTTCATTCCGTCTCATTTTGCTGTCGCAATCTAATAAAAAATTAAAATAATTTTTTTTTGTGTGTGTTTTTTTGATTGCTAATAGCATATCTATTTATATTAGAAGGGATTATCTACGTGGTTTGTGTCACGCCGCCGCCCCAGGTCCCTTACTTACCTCTCCGGGCGCGCTGGTCCTCTCTGCGGCCGTCCTCGCTGGCGGCTCCCATCGTTTGGCCCGGCGTCTGGGCGGGTGACGTCATCAGGCACTTCCCACCAACCAGCTGGTGGTGGGAAGTATAAATTCTGGCACCAGGAACTGCATCAGTGCCTGAGTATCATCAGTTCCCCAGGAGTGGTGATCGCCAGACTTCCGTGCCTCCAAGCACCTCTGTGCCTCCCAGCACCTCCGTGCCTCCGAGCATCTCCGTGCCTCCCAGCACCTCTGTGCCTCCAAGCATCCCCGTGCCTCCCAGCACCTCCGTGCCTCCGAGCATCTCCGTGCCTCAAAGCACCTCCGTGCCTCCGAGCATCTCCGTGCCTCCAAGTACCTCCGTGCCTCCAAGCACCTCCGTGCCTCAAGCATCTCCGTGCCTCCAAGCACCTCAGTGCCTCCAAGCGGCTTAGCGTCTCCAAGCACCTCAGTGCCAGCAAGCACCTCAGTGTCTCCACGCGCCTCAGTGCCTCCAAGCACCTCAGTGCCTCCAAGCGCCTTAGCGCCTCCAAGCACCTCAGTGCCTCCAAGCGCCTTAGCGCCTCCAAGCACCTCAGTGCCTCCAAGCGCCTCAGCGCCTCCAAGCACCTCGGTGTCTCCAAGCGCCTCCAAGCACTTCAGCGCCTCCCTGCACCTCAGTGCCTCCAAGCACTTCAGCGCCTACAAACACTTCAGTGTCTCCAAGCCCCAGCGCACGTAAGCGCAGTTGTGCCTCCAGCACCTGGTATTCTTCTCTGATTCACCAGCACCTTTCAAGTTCTGTCTTTCAGGAGACCTTCAGCGTCCACGTGTGCCTCCTGTTTGCCGACCTGATCCTGCATGAGGAAAACTTACATTCGGCCATCTCTGCTGCGGCCCAGTTGCGGTTCCTCTTCCCGGTCACTGGAAGAAACCCCGAGTCCACAACACTCCCAAACCAGGTCAGTGATAGTATACTCAGGCCACATGGACCCGGGGAATCGGAACACGGACTCAAGTGCCATCCAGAATCTGGCTTCCCGAGTACAAAGTCAGGAAGTGGCACAAGGTCAGGTGATGCAGTACCTCCAGGAGTTGTCCGGGCATCTGGATCAGATCCAGGCGTCTCTAGCCTCGGTAATTCCGGCACCAGTAGCCGCAGTTCCAGTAGCCGCACCAGTTGCCGCTTCCAGCAATGTTCAACCATCGGCCGGTGCCACTCCGCGCCTTCAGTTGCCTACTCCGTCCCGTTATAATAATGGGAATCCTAAAAATTGTCGTGGTTTTTTAAACCAATGCAAGGTACATTTCGAGCTACTTGCACATAACTTTCCTACAGACCGGTCCAAGGTGGCATATATTATTTCTCTGCTGGAAAGATCTGCCTTGGATTGGGTGTCTCCATTATGGGAACGTTCGGATTCACTGGTTTCCAATTACTCCGAATTCATCACGTCTTTTCAACGAATTTTTGACGAGCCCGGCAGGATGACCTCGGCCTCTTCTGATTTGCTCCGCATCCGTCAAGGCTCCCGATCCGTGGGTCAGTATGTGGTTCATTTTCAAACCATTGCCTCCGAACTTCGCTGGAATAATGAGGCTCTGAGAGCTGCTTTCTAGAACGGTCTCTCTGATCGCCTGAAGGATGAATTGGTCACTCGGGAGCTTCCGGATTCTTTAGAGGAATTGATCTCTCTCTGTGTCAAGGTAGATCTCCGGATGCAGGAACGTGGAGGTGAACGTAGTCGATCGGATCGTTCTAGGTTCCGGCTTCCCACTGCAAGGCAAGCGGTGGTCCCAAGTCCAGACGAACCCATGCAGATTAACCAATCCCGATTGTCCCCGGAGGAGCGACAGCGTCGTCATGAGGGCAAACTCTGTCTGTACTGCGGAGCTGCGGGTCACTTCATCAAGTCTTGCAAATCCCGTCCAGGAAACGGGCAGGCCTAGCTTGTTCCGGAGGAGTCAAGCTGGGGGTTACGACCAAATCTTCTCCGACTTCGGACTGTTTGCTTCCTGTAACGTTAACCACCAAGGTTACTTCCAAGTCTTTTGAAGCCCTGTTAGACTCCGGGGCTGCGGGGAATTTAGTTTCTTCCCTCTGTGTCCAAAGCCTGAATTTGGAAGTACGGTCCATCGAACGGCCTATTTCCTTGACAGCTATCAATGGTACTAGGATATCCAAGGGTATCATAACAGAACACACGGTTCCAGTTAAATTACAGGTCGGGGCTCTACATCAAGAATATTTGGAGTTCCTGGTGATTCCGGAGATGCATCATGATCTGGTTCTCGGAATGCCTTGGCTCAGAATTCACAATCCCCATATCGATTGGAAGAACGCACAGATTCGGTCTTGGAGTTCTTTTTGTCACGCTAACTGTCTCACTCCTGTCTGTCCGCTTTGTGTTTCTACTAAGGCGGAGGAAGAACTTATCCCGGAGGCGTACCAAGAGTTCAAGGATGTGTTCTCGGAACAGGCGGCTGACCAGTTACCACCCCATAGGTCTTGGGACTGCCCCATTGACCTCATCCCAGGGAAAATGCCGCCCCGGGGTCGCATTTATCCTCTGTCCCTTCCAGAGACACAAGCTATGTCAGACTATATCAAGTCCAATCTTCACAAGGGATTCATTCGCCCCTCTATCTCCCCGGCTGGAGCGGGCTTCTTCTTCGTGAAAAAGAAGGACGGAGGGTTAAGACCATGTATCGACTACCGCGGCCTAAATGATATTACCATCAAAAATAAATACCCCTTGCCTCTAATCACAGAGCTATTTGATAGAGTTTGTGGTGCCCACGTTTTTTCCAAGCTCGATTTGAGGGGGGCCTATAACCTTATACGCATCAGAGAGCGAGATGAATGGAAGACCGCCTTCAATACCCGGGATGGGCATTATGAGTATCTGGTGATGCCGTTCGGTCTTAGCAATGCTCCTGCTGTCTTCCAGGGATTCGTCAACGAAATCTTCCGAGACATGTTATACCTAAGTGTCGGGGTGTATTTGGATGACATACTGATTTTTTCCAAAGACCTTGCTGAACACAGGATACAGGTCAAAGAGGTACTCCGCCGTCTACGTGAGAATCATCTCTATGCCAAGTTATCCAAGTGTACCTTCGAAGTAACATCAATACCGTTCCTCGGTTATATCATCTCGGGGATGGAGCTTCGCATGGACCCGGAGAAACTTTCCGCTATTCGGGACTGGGCACAGCCACTCTCCTTGAAAGCAATACAGAGATTCTTGGGTTTTGCGAACTATTATAGAAAGTTCATTAGAAGTTTCTCCACCATTGTTGCACCCATTACCGCCTTAACGAGGAAGGGTTCCAAGCCGGGTTTGTGGCCCCCCGAAGCCATAGAGGCCTTTTTCCACTTGAAATCGGCTTTTATGTCTGCTCCAGTACTCCAACAACCAAATTTCGAGGAACCTTTCTTCCTAGAAGTTGACGCATCCTCGGTCGGAGTTGGGGCCGTTCTCTCTCAGTACGCCTCAGATAAGAAATTACATCCGTGTGGCTTTCACTCTCGTAAATTCTCTCCGGCTGAACGAAATTACACTATTGGAGACCAGGAAATCTTGGCAATTAAATCTGCCTTGGAAGAGTGGAGATATCTCTTAGAAGGGCCAAACATGTGATTACCATTTACACTGATCACAAAAATTTGTTGTATATCAAAACCGCACAGTGCTTGTATCCTCGCCAAGCTAGATGGGTACTCTTCTTCACTCGATTTTCTTTTGTTATCAAGTACCGAGCCAAGACTTTAAATACTAAAGCGGATGCACTGTCCTGTTCACAAACTCCCACAGATGAAGAGGATTCTTTTGAGCGGAGTTTAATTCTGAATCCAATTTCTGTCTCCGCTGCCTCAACTACTCCAGGTCCTCCCCCTGGAAGAATGTCCGTACCAGCTAAATTCCGGTCGAGGATACTACAGTGGGCCCATATCTCCAAGTTTTCCGGTCATCCTGGCGCCCAGAAGATGTACAAGTTTCTGCAAAGATCTTACTGGTGGGACTCCATGAGGAAGGATGTACAGGATTACGTTAATTCTTGTCCACAGTGTACACAGCATAAATCTCCCCATCTACCTCCTGCTGGGTTACTTCGTCCTCTGCCCATTCCTATGAAACCGTGGACTCACATTTCCATGGACTTCGTCACCGACTTGCCCTATTCCAAAGGTTTCAACACTGTCTGGGTGATCGTCGACCGTTTTTCGAAGATGGCGCATTTCGTTCCTTTGACTGGTCTGCCGACAGCTCCTAAATTAGCTCTAGTATTTGTCCGAGAACATTTTCGGTTGCATGGGTTGCCTCAAGAAATAGTCTCTGATCGAGGGTTACAGTTCACCGCAAGGTTTTGGAAAGCTCTCTGCTTGGCCTTACAAATTAAACTTAAGTTTTCGTCCGCTTATCACCCCCAAACTAATGGGCAAATGGAACAAGTCAATCAAGACTTGGAGACTTTCCTCCGCCTGTATCTATCCCCTTCACAGGACAACTGGGTAGAGTTATTGCCATGGGCAGAGTTTGCACGTAACCATTCATTTCATTCCTCCACTGGCGAATCTCCGTTCTTCATCAACTATGGCTTCCACCCACAAATTCCGGAATTACCAATTCTTCCAACAGCAGAGGTTCCAGCTGTGACTTCCACTCTACTACACTTCAGACAAATTTGGAGTAAGGTTCATGCTAGTCTTAAAAAGGTTTCTGTCCGATACAAGTTTTTCACGGACAAGAAACGGCGAGCCGCTCCTCAATACAAGGTTGGAGACAGGGTATGGCTCTCCACACGTAACCTCCGGCTAAAGGTACCCACCATGAAGTTCGCCCCAAGGTTCATCGGTCCATACCCTGTGCTACAAATCCTGAATCCTGTGGTCTGCAAGTTGGGATTACCTTCCCATCTACGCATACCAAATGCCTTTCATGTTTCTCTCCTTCGTCCTCTCATCCTTAATCGTTTTCATTCTAAGCCCTCAAGCCCCACTTCGGTAGAAACTGAAACTGGGACAGACTTCGAGATCAAAACTATTCTGGACTCTCGTTATCTTCATAAGAACCTGCAATATCTGGTAGAATGGAAAGGTTATGGTCCTGAGGAGAGAAGTTGGATAGGAGCTTCTGAGGTCTCAGCTCCTCGGCTAATCCGGATCTTCCATGCCAAGCACCCTACGAAACCTGGGAAGTGTCCAGGGGCCACCCCTAGAGGAGGGGGTACTGTCACGCCGTCGCCCCGGGTCCCTTACTTACCTCTCCGGGCGCGCTGGTCCTCTCTGCGGCCGTCCTCGCTGGCGGCTCCCGGCTCCCGTCGCTCGGCCCGGCGTCTGGGCGGGTGACATCATCAGGCACTTCCCACCACCCAGCTGGTGTTGGGAAGTATAAATTCAGGCACCAGGAACTGCATCAGTGCCTGAGTATCATCAGTTCCCCAGGAGTGGTGATCGCCAGACTTCCGTGCCTCCAAGCACCTCCGTGCCTCCGAGCATCTCCGTGCCTCCGAGCATCCCCGTGCCTCCCAGCACCTCCGTGCCTCCCAGCACCTCCATGCCTCAAAGCACCTCCGTGCCTCCCAGCATCTCCGTGCCTCCGAGCACCTCCGTGCCCCAAGCACCTCCGTGCCTCAAGCACCTCAGTGCCTCCAAGCACCTCAGTGCCTCCAAGCGCCTTAGCGCCTCCAAGCACCTCAGTGCCTCCAAGCGCCTTAGCGCCACCAAGCACCTCATTGTCTCCACGCGCCTCAGCGCCTCCAAGCACCTCAGTGCCTCCAAGCGCCTTAGCGCCTCCAAGCACCTCAGTGCCTCCAAGCGCCTTAGCGCCTCCAAGCACCTCAGTGCCTCCAAGCGCCTCCAAGCACCTCGGTGTCTCCAAGCGCCTCCAAGCACTTCAGCGCCTCCCTGCATCTCAGTGCCTCCAAGCACTTCAGCGCCTACAAACACTTCAGTGTCTCCAAGCCCCAGCGCACGTAAGCGCAGTTGTGCCTCCAGCACCTGGTATTCTTCTCTGATTCACCAGCACCTTTCAAGTTCTGTCTTTCAGGAGACCTTCAGCTTCCACGTGTGCCTCCTGTTTGCCGACCTGATCCTGCATGAGGAAAACTTACATTCGGCCATCTCTGCTGCGGCCCAGTTGCGGTTCCTCTTCCCGGTCACCGGAAGAAACCCCGAGTCCACAACACTCCCAAACCAGGTCAGTGATAGTTTGTCTATTTAGGAACCACAAGTATTATTTAATATATTTTTTAAAAGAATATATATATTTTTTTTTACTGACTAAAATAATATGGAGAGATCAGTGCATGTTTTTCAGTGGGAAGGGGTTGGAATGGGTTAAAATTTCAGAAAAAAAATGTGTGGGGTCCCCCCTCTTAATCATAGCTAGCCTCGGGCTCTTTGAGCCGGTCCTGGTTGTAAAAATACGGGGGGAAAAATGACAGGGGATCCCCCGTATTTTAACAACCAGCACCGGGCTCTTTGACAGCAGTCACGGGGGGTCCCGGCAGTCGGGGAAAGGGGTCCCATGTGTAAACATGGGACCCCTTTCATGGCGTGGTCCGTGGTTCCAGTTTTTTTTATTTTGCCAAGTACGTGGATTACAAACTAAGAAGAGGACCGATCTATCCCGGATTGTTGTGAGTATAATTTTATTTACAGGTACCCCGTGGATTCTACGTGGACAAGGGGACCGAGCCTTCGTGTCAACATAGGTAAGTATGTGTGTATGTTGGTGTGCATGTATGTAATAAAGTTATACTGTCACGGTGTGTGTGTACTGTTTTTATTTTGGTATTTTTTTTGTAGTAGAACTACAGGTACCAGCGGGCCCGTTTCCCCCCGCATGCTGGTACTTGTGGTTCTCCAAGTACCAGCTTGCGGGGGAGGCTTGCTGGGGCTTGTAGTTCTGCTACAAAAAACAATATTCTTTTCTTTGACACTTGGCTATCAGCCTCCCATCTGCCACCCTTGGATGGGGGGACAGCCTCGGGCTTCACCCCTGGCCCTTGGGTGGCTGGAGGGGGGGGACCCCTTGATTTTAAGGGGTCCCCACTCCTCCAGGGTACCCCAGCTAGGGGTGACCAGTTAGTGATTTAATGCCAGGGCCGCAGGGACCTATATAAAAGTATCCCCCGGCTGTGGCATTATCTCTCTGACTAGTGGAGCCTGGTGCTGGTGTTAAAAATACAGGGGACCCCTACGTCTTTTGTCCCCGTATTTTTGGCACCAGGACTGGACGCAGAGCCCAGTGCTGGTTGTTAAAATACGGGGGATCCCCTGTCATTCCCCCCCCCCCGTATTTTTACAACCAGGACCGGCTCAAAGAGCCCGAGGCTGGTTATGCTTAGGAGGGGGGACCCTACACAATTTTTTTCAGGGTTTTTTGAACACTTTTGTGCCGTCCATGAAGTCGAATCCAGGACGCACACTATTCGTCAATTGGTCCGTTTTTCGACAGCGGGACTGTCGAATCCGTTTTTTATTGAATATATCGAATTCGGGTCCCGGCGGCCGGGATTCGACTGTCGAATTGTGTTGAATCCAAAAACGGTCGAATTCCAGCCGGAATTCAACCGCAATTGCATATACCCCTTAGAATCAGGCACACATAATTCCGAGATAATCAGTGAGTGTGTACTCCTCAATTAAGGTAGATAGGCAAGTAAGGATAAATAGATCTACGGTTGTCAGAGTCTGCTGCTACTAATTATTATTATTTTTTCTAATTTTTGTTATTGAAGCATCAATAATCCAATTCAGAATCATTGTGACAAGCATTAATAAAGTTTCCGGAACTCAAATTATATAACATACACTGATATAAAATATGATTAATCATCATACCGCTAAGTGATATAATGTCACAATAATGAGGTACAATATATATATAAACATATACAGGTTGAGTATCCCATATCCAAAATGCTTGGGACCAGAAGTATTTTGGATATTGAATTTTTCCGTATTTAGGAATAATTGCAGACCATACTGACATATCATGGTGATGGGACTCAAGTCTAAGCACAGAATGCACTTATGTTTCATATACGCCTTATACACACAGCCTAAAGGGGATTTTAGTCAATATTTTTCATAACTTTTTGCATTAAACAAAGTTTGTGTACATATAATTCATTTATGTTTCATATACACCTTATACACGCAGCCTGAAGGTCATTTAATACAATATGTTTAATAACTTTGTGTATTAAACAAAGTTTGTGTACACTGACCCATCAAAAAACAAAGGATTCACTATCTCAGTCTTACTCAAAAAAGTCAGTATTTCGGAATATTCCGTATTTCGGAATATTTGGATATGGGATACTCAACCTGTATATATATATTGTATGTAATAAAAAATCAAGTTAATTACAATGATAGTCAATAGTTGCTGTGCCACCGGTGCCCCACCATGAACCCATCAATCAAAATAGGATGTACCTAAAACATTTTGGTTAACTTCGGTTATACACCGAAAAATTGTATTACAGTTGAAGGTCATTAGCTGCCATTTGTAACATATACCAAGTCGAATCCTTTAAACTATTATGAATTTGTGTTCCTATTGGGAATGATATAGTGGCTATATATGACTCCCACATTAGGAAGAACCTCTCAACTTTGACTTCCCTTTTTAGAACTACTTCAACCCAATGCATCCCGAATTTGCTCAGTGGCATAGAATGAGAAGTGAGAGATCTGTCGGTTGCAGTTACCCTTAGTAACAGCAGCTCGTGTCAGTACAAATGGACACCTGTTCGTTTCTGCCTCTGATTGTTTTACCAGCCGGCATTGAACAACCAATGAGAGACTTACTGAGCTGACGTTGTAGCTGACAGGAAAGGAAGATAGTATAGCTCAATCTAAGGTCACAGAAATAAACAGTATCAAATGTTTGTTAATAATCAACTGCATATGCCATCGCTTAAAACAATATATCATGCAGAAAAAGATAGATGCAACTTGATTATATCTGATTGCAAGCCGGATATTAAGCCCTCCGAAAAATTGCCATGGTATAGTTGTTTGTTAGACAGCATTTAAGGCAGATGCATATAATAGTAAATTGTTATTTCCCAGTTACACCTGTCAGTATAACTATGTAACAAAGCGGTTTAAAGGAAAGCATCCCGGTGCCAGAATCCACACAGCCGGGATGCTGAACGAAGAGACACCGCTGCGTTCCATGGGGTTAGGGTTAGGCTGCGCCTGGGGGGGTTAGGCTGCGGGGAGGAAGGGGGGAGGTTAGGCACCCCCCTCGGAAAGTTAGGGTTAGACTATGAGGGGGGGGGGGGTTAGGTTTAGGTAGCGGGGACGGGAGGTTAGGTTTAGGCACCTCTGGGGGGTGGTTAGGCTTAGGCACAAAGGGGGGAGGTTAGACTGCCAGTAGGGAGGGTTATGGGTGTGGGGAGAGGGGAGAACATCCCTTACTCACCCCGGGTGTGGTACGGTATGCTGGCGGTCGGGCTCCCGGCGACCAGCATACCGGCGCCGGGAGCCCGACCGCTGGCTTACCGACAGTGTGGCGAGCGCAAATGAGCCACTTGCTGGCTCGCTGCGCTCGCCACACTGCGGGCACGGTGGCGCGCTACGCTGTTTTATTCTCCCTCCAGGAGGGTCGTGGACCCCCACGAGGGAGAATAAGTGTCGGTATGCCGGCTGTCGGGATTCCAACACCGGTATACTGTGCGCCGGGATCCCGACAGCCGGCATACTGAAGACCACCCCTCACCCCTACCGGCTTAATAATCAGCAGAATCTCGGCGTCAGTATTTCAAATGCCGGGATCTCATACTGATCCCTTGAATAAAGCTGTTCCTTTATAGTGTAAAATGATTCCGACACTAGATATTACGTGTCTCAGAGGTCTTATTGAAAGCGCAGGTAAAGACGCTGACAACGGAGTTTGTGCAGTGTTCATAGTCACACCTGTATCCACTGCATGATACAAATTTTTTATTGATTCGGTAAGGTGGCCATATACAACCTGGTGCATGGGTGTCCTTTACTGTGTAGTTACTCAGGATGTCTGGTGAAATCACGCTGCCGCAGCCAGTGGAGCTGCTTCGGAGAACGCAGCCATCAGCATGTCAATCAAGTTGCGGCTTTTGGGTTACTGCGAGCAACATCGCAAGACCTGATCTGCACATGCGCAGATCAATTAAAAAGCAGATTTACATAAATATTGAATTTATGTAAATCTCTAAATAGGCAAATAGTTACAAATTCTGACATTAAGGGCACTGACATTAATGTCAGAAATGATCTGATTTCACTAAATAATTGTATTTATGGCGGAAACACCAATGGTCAAGTCATTGGGGGATATCCAATTAGCCCCGGTAATTTACCGGGAGGTTAGGTTTAGGCACCTCTGGCTATCCCATTACCCCTGATAAGCCAGCACGAGTGGTGACTTATCGGGGGTCACCTGATGCTGCACCCGGTGCCAGCTGCTGACAGTTCCCGTGTGCAGCTCTGCTCCTCTGGCTCCCCCGGTCACATGGGCGCCTCCCCCAGTCATGTGACAGCTGCCGGGGGCGGGTGAGAGGGGGGGTTGCGGTCATGGTGCAGCCCCGGCTTCACCGTCGGCAGTAACTGCGCCGAGTGGCAGCTTTCGGGCCGCGGCGCCATGCCTGCAGTCCCAGCCTGCTGCTGCTGCAGCGGGCATGGGACACAGCAGGTTGTCCTGGTCATCGGGGATTTTGATTCGCTTGCCTCAAGCAGGCGAAACCAAATCCCCAGAAACAGCCCCGTTTTCGTGCAAAAACGGGGCTGTTTCTACTGAAAACACACAGATTTCACTGGACCTGTGTGCTTTCGGGAGAAAGGGCATTTTTTTTACAGGCGATCAATCTGGATAGCCTATAAAAAAAATATCGGTGAAACATTGGGAAAAATCACGATAAACATGTTTTACCGGGGCTAATAGGATATCCCCCATTGTATTTTCTGCCTGTTATTGCATCCATAATGTGATGCATGGTGGAAGATACCCAAAGGACACGGCTTTCCCTATGTGTCTAATTATCACCTGGATGTCCAGTAGGATACCTGAGAAGAGGGGGCCTGGAGTTGAGCCTCGGAAACTGGGAGCAAAAGGGGGCAACAGGTATTGCTACTATACTAGCTAGAATGGTGGGGTAACTGGGGTTCTGCCCAGAGAGCATCTATAGGAATGTCTGCTATCAATGGCTGCCAATACCTGCCCCATACCCCCACCCCTCTGCTATTACAACATAGCAAGTACTCCTGGGAGTACTCATACCTCAGGTTGATGGCTGCTGTTGTAGAAGAATAATGACAGTGTAACAACCAGATTCCTCTAACGTACAGGTAGAAAATTGTGGTATAAAAGGAGATTAACATACCTACCAACATGACCTTCTCCAGGAGGGACATAATGCTCTGCTTCTGGACTTCCCTCTTAATTTATGATTGCCATCACCTGTGTTGAACAGGTTAATTGATAAGAAAGGTGTTTCAGCACAGGTGATGGCAATCATAAATTAAGAGGGAAGTCCAGGAGCAGAACATTCTGTCCCTCCTGAAGAGGGTCATGTTGGGAGTTATGGATTAATCATACTTGCCTACCTGACCCTCTCCATGAGGGAGAAAATGCTCTGTTCCTGGACTTTCCTGGTAATGTATGATTGCCATCACCTGTGGTGAAACACCTTTCTTATCAATTAACTAGCTCATCACAGGTGATGGCAATCATACATTACCAGGAAAGCCCAGGAACAGAGCATTTTCTCCCTCATGGAAAGGGTCAGGTAGGTAAGTATGGGATTAATCATGCAGTAAAAATATACTCTCCATCAACCGGTATATAGGTAAGTATAGTGTAATGGAGCAGGAGTAATTGGATGAGGAAGAACCTATAAACTCAATGAGCGGATTCACCAGTGTTGTCGATTTCCCTTGTCTTTTCTCTTTCCTCAGTATTGTCGCTGCAGAGCAAGTTCTAAAGATCAGGGTCTAATTACTGGAACATTTATTGCTACTGAGAGTGCAAAGTTCAATGGGATAAAAATGCAAATATTAAATCCAGTTAACGTCTTCACTTACTAACACCAGAAGAGCTTAGCAGCGCTGGAGGCCGGTCTGCCAGGAGAGAGTAAAGAGGAGGAAACAGGGTGATAGATTACAAAATGCCATCAAGACAGAAGACATTGCTGTTCTTTGCTGGTTTTGTATCTAGCGTTGGATCATTTGCAATCATCTGCACTTCTCTGGGAACACAGCAATGGGTTTCGAGTGAGGTTCGGTTTGCTGGAGGGAATTATTCTGGAATTGCAAATGTTAAACTTGGGCTCTTCCAAGTTACTCGCTCAAAGACTATAACTGAGGGAGTTGCACTTAACACCCCTACCTCCGTCATGCAAGGTAAACCTTTGTCTATTACTCATCATGGTATAGCTATAGGATGGAAGAAGTTTGTACTGTAGTTCCAGTGGTTGCTGAACTGCATATGTCATGTCCCCCCCCCCCCCCCCCCACCCCTTCCCAGGCCACAAAGGTCACTGTTTCCTGCTGTAGTACGCCAATAGAGTATTATCTATTTATTAGCAATATCTTTATAGCGCACTCATATTCTGCAGGCATTCCCATCAGGCCCTGCCCCAGTGGAGATTACAATCTATATTCCCTATCACATGTACACACACACCCATTATAGCATTATTATTTTTTTGTCAGAACCAGTTAACATACCCATAAATTTTTTGGGGTGTGGGAGGAGCCGTGATGGGAATCAAACCCAAGACCTCAGTGGTGTAAGGCCACAAGCTAACCACTGTGCCCCCCATTCTACCCACAGTCATAAAGATTGTACTGGATAGCCATCAATGTCGTAATTTTCCAAAAGTGATATAAACATATCTGAATTACCAGGTTTGACCATCATTCCAAATGGAAAATACTGTGGTGGAGATGTATCAAGCCTTGGAGAAAGATAAAGTGGAGAGAGATAAAGTACCAACCAACCAGCTCCTGAAATTTTTCAAACACAGCCTGTAAATCGACAGCCAGGAGCTGGTGGTTGGTACTTTATCTCTCTCCACTTTATCGCCCTCTCCAAGGTTTGAAACATCTCCCCCTGTATAACCATTTTTTTTAAAGTTTAGTTCCATTTTGTCAATGACAAGGAAGCCTGTTGAGTATACAAGATGTTGTCTTGTCCTCCTTTTTTAGTATACAATCACTTCAGACGTACAAAATCAACCTTTTGCTTTTCTAAAGTGGATTTATATGACAAAATAGGTTTCTTCTCTTAAAAAATAAATCAGTTATTAATTACTCTAATTTACCACACAAGTTGGCGATATTACACATTAATTTGAGCATTACTAAATAGATTTTGGGCTAGAAGCATCATTGCTTGGAAAGTGATAATATGCAGAGTGAAAAAGTACCAGCCAATCAGCTCCTAGTTGCCATGTCACAGGCTGTGTTTGAAAAATGTCAGTTAGGAGCTGATTGGCTGGTACTTTTTCACTCTACAATTTATCTCTTTCCAAGCGATGATGCATCTAGCCCTTTGTATTGTTGAAATAACTGTGAAAAACATTACTTCCACATCGCCTGGTATGGAATTACAGTATCAGATGAGGGGGCAAGTCTATTCCATGGGTGGGGCGGTTGTGTAAAAGCACTAGGCCTCTCATGAGAGGATGTCACCCCTGTAATCAGGTGCGTTTTGAGAAGGGAGAAGGGCTGTGTGCAGGCTCCGTGTGGCCCCCTCTTCTCTGGCAGCGCAGTAGTCTCTGGCTTTGTGCCAGTCTACTGCACATGCGCAGGTCTCCGATAACATGGCGCCCGCACCTTGTTCCCAGGATCATCTCTACTGCATATAAGCAAATCATTTGGAAAATTGCTGCTGTTTAATTTTCCCTCTGATTTTAGTCTGCAGCACCATCCACCACTGGACTCAAACTTTAACTATGTGTGCGCAGTATGTGTGTATCTGGGCCCAGGAACCCCCGTGCAGTGCACACTTTGCACCCATTCTAGATACGCCAATGCCTGTAATAGTTGATACGAGCCCCAGCCAGGTGGGCAGGCTAGAGTATGTATGGCAGAGGTTCCCAAATGCAGTCCTCAAGGCAGTCAATTTGCCGTTTTCTGGTGTTTGGGAGCAAATGGCTGATTGGCTGATACATAACCAGATTGGCTGATACATAAATGGCTGATTCATAACCAGATTTTCCTTCCAACCATCCAACTAGTTGGCTGATTGGAAAAATAATCTTTAGGTGTGTGGCCAGCTTTACAGTGCTTGCTTACCATGGAGAACAGCTGTACTCGTTACTGACTGACACATTATTAAGGATCCATATGTGATACTAATTATTTTACTTGTGATTTTGTAAGGAGACCTGGAAAACATGCACTGTTAAGGGCCCTACACACTGGGCGATTTTTTGAAAGATATGAACGATCTCGTTCATAAATGAACGAGAACTCGTTCATATCTTTCAGTGTGGAGACTCCTGCGATGAACGATGCGCGGCCCCGCGCTCGTTCATCGCTGGTCTCCCGTCGGCTGTGCATGCAGGCCAATATGGACGATCTCGTCCATATTTGCCTGCACTTCAATGCAGCCGCGTGACGGGGGGAGTGAAGAAACTTCACTCCCCCCGTCACTGCCCCCCCGCCGCCGGGTCGCTCGTCGGCCGTATCCGCCGTCGGGCAGCTCGGCGGCGGGTCGGCCAGTGAGTAGGGCCCTTTAGGATGCACTGAGGACTGGAGTTGAGAAACACTGCCATAGAGGCTCCCAGTACTGCACAGCACAGGCTGGGATTATGATAAAAAGGACCTCACTCTCTCAACGGATCTGCACCAGCTTGTCTTTAATGAGATGGGGATAGTAGTAAGGACGGGTGTGATACAGTATCAGGGCAGTCGGGATGCCGGTGTTCACATGATCGACACCGTTATTCCGACAATTAGAATGCTGACAGGGGTCAGGGTAATTATTTTACCCCACCCTGTCCCCTACCCTAACCCACCTGGGGTTGCAGCTAGGGCTAAGATAGTGGCGGTGGCGGCTAGGGCTAAGACACCAGGGGTTGCGGCTAGGGCTAAGACTCTTGGGGCTGAAAGCTACGGCTAACCCCCACCCCTCTAGTGCCTAACCCTAACCCCCCTACCGGGGTCCTAACTCTAACAGTGGTCCCGATTTTTACCTTCGGGATGTTGGCGTTCGGTGTTCCGATGCCGGGTTACTGAGTTACATGACCGTTGGCATCCTGACTTTCGAGATGCTGACCGCATAACATAAGGACACCATATGGTCATCATCATGGGTCTCACCATTATTGGAAGCTGAGTTTGTTCAAGGTTTTTTTTAAGGAAATGGGGAGGAAAGGAGGGGGAGGGGGGTAAAAAAAATCATTACTCAGTATATTTAATTTTTATAAGGGCTGGGTAGTAGTCATTAGGGCCTGTACAGTGATTTACCACCCTCCTATTTTGGTGATGAAACATAAAATAAGCCATGCACTTTACCAATTCACAATTAGTGTACACCCATACACCTCACCAATACAGTTACTGTGAATGTAATGATCAGGGTATGACTGCTGATCAATGACGTAAGGGAATTCCACATTAGGGAACAGTATAGGGCCTGTTTCAGAGTTGTACACTAAGCCGATGTTTCTGCAGACGAGTGATTATCGGCAGACTGCGCACTGCACGCACGTCAAAGTCCATTACCCTGGTCGCTCACAGTGAGGATTCATTTTCAAAGTGATTGACTGGAAGGGACCATCTGGGGTGGTTGCAGGGAGTGGCGGCAAAAGTGCAGGTGTGTCACGCCCATTTCGGGGCATGTGGCTACCTGTGATTACAATCCTGTATGCATTAAAGATGGCATCTCAGTACATGCGTAGATTCTGCTTGACCATAGGGATACTCAGAAGGGTCCATGTTTCCAGGGACCTGTGCATGCGTCGCAGAGAGGAAGGGGCCTGCACGGAGTGTGTACATTGGCCCCCTCCTCTCTTAAATGGCCGCTGGTACAGACTCTAAGAAAACAGAAGGCAGATGACTATGGAGCATGATCAGAACCAGGACACAATACCTAGTTTATGCACACCAACACATGGCCAACCTATTGCTAGATTACAATAAACCTCTTGACAACATCTGTCTTGTATGATACAGTATGTAGCATTTTTCTTTGTTACCCCTAATTAGCAAGTGTTGGCTGTGACAACCCTGTGTCTCCAGCAGGGGGCTCATCAGACTCACTAATCTGGATTTCCTATTTATTTGTAGCCTGCAGGATAAACCATTGTCTTCTGTTATGAGCAACACAGCCTAGGCCCACATCATGCTGATTGTTTGTAACTTTAAGTCACCCTAGTCTAATCATCGCCACAGTTCTCAGTTCCCGTTTCCTCTTATCTGAGATCTGGGCTGTGTGACTGCACATTGCATCATTCATATCCAGGTCTTGTCGTCAGTCACTGCAGTAACATCTGGACTGCTTTACCACTGCAATTATACCAACTGCTGATGCCTCTTTTTCTGCTGTTCTGGGCCATTTATTATCCCTTTTATTGCTCATTCCTTTTATACAGTAAATCATTACCCATTTCACATTGGTGCGTGTGAGTGTATGACACGCAATAGCAGGGAGACACGCAGCGTGGAGTCCCCCTGCCATAGAATGGGGTCTCGCATCCCTAAGGACAACCAGCCCTGGGCTGAACGGAGAACGCACCCCCAGGTCTTTGGCCATACCTCCCAACCATCCAAAATTCAACGGGACAGTCCTGAGGACAATTCAGCGGCTGCAGTCTTCCACGGGCGGAGGGGTGGAGAGGTTGGGGGACCACTCTGTAAGCACTGCTCTGAAAGTCTGCATAGCAGAGCGGCAATGAGTGGATGATATTTATCATTAGTATTGTTCTCTACAGGTGGACTACAGGTCCCAGGAATTCTGCCTGGGTTTCCTTTTTTATTTTTCTGTTTAGATTTGATTTTTCACTAATTCAGTATTTGGTACTTGCTACTTTCTTTCTACTCTTTTTGCACATGGATGATGAGTGGAAGCTTCTCGAACTATGTGGGGAAGTGAGTTACATACAGTAGAGTTGGAGTCACATATGAATTCTGGGAGATTCTAGGTACTACTAATAGTCCTTTCAACAACAGCAGGGCCGTAATTACGTGTGTTCCGATGGTGCCTTGCCCACAGCGCAAATGCACTGAAGGCGCACCATCAGCAGTACATCCCCCGCCGAACCCCCATGGCCGTTACCTTTAGTCATAACATACTCCCACCGGAGCAAGTCTCCTGCTGCAGCCTGTCTCCCACTGCCGCGTGACTCCTCTGCAAGGGACTCGGGAGCTCTGAATTCCCCTCTGCCTTCCATTGAAAGCCCTGGATGCCGGATCAGACGTCTCACAGTCTCTACCCTGCACCCTGAGAAGCTGCTAGCTGGGGGAGGACTCTAGTGGAAGGAGAAGAGGAGATGCTTGCCAGCTCAAAAGGTAAATATAAAACCTTCTCTCTCTCTCTCTCTCTCTTTCTCCTTTCTCTTGTAAAAAGGGGGACTTTGCCTGCCTAATGTGTAAAAAGGGGACTCTGCCTGCTTAATGTGTAAAAAGGGGGACTCTGCTGTTGTAATGTGTAAAAAAGGGGGACTCTGCCTGCCTAATGTGTAAAAAGGTGACTCTGCCTGCTTAATGTGTAAAAAGGGGGTCTCTGCTGTTGTAATGTGTAAAAAGGGGGACTCTGCCTGCTTAATGTGTAAAAAGGTGACTGCCTTCTTAATGTGTAAAAAGGGGGACTCTGCTGTTGTAATGTGTAAAAGAGGGGGACTCTGCCTGCTTAATGTGTAAAAAGTGGAACTCTGCTGTTGTAATGTGTAAAAAAAGGGGGACTCTGCCTGCTTAATGTGTAAAACTATGACTCTGCCTGCTTAATGTGTAAAAAGGGGGCCTCTGCTGTTGTAATGTGTAAAAGAGGGGGACTCTGCCTGCTTAATGTGTAAAAAGTGAGACTCTGCTGTTGTAATGTGTAATAAAGGGGGACTCTGCCTGCTTAATGTGTAAAACGATGACTCTGCCTGCTTAATGTGTAAAAAGGGGGACTCTGCTTTTTGTAATGTGTAAAAAAAGGGCACTCTGCCTGCTTAATGGGTAAAAAGGTGACTCTGCCTGCTTAATGTGTAAAAAAGGGGTGCTCTGCTGCCATAATGTGTAAAAGAGAGCTCTGGGGCCACTCCCCTTCCCCATGAAGCCACACCCCTATATTTTTTACGCGCGCCTGCGTCGTGTACTGGCCCTGTTTTGTATATGGTGGGGGGGGGGGGGGGGGGGCACCGATGCTGTTTCTTGCACACAGCGCTAAAATGTCTAGTTACGGCACCGATCAACAGACAGCAGTAATTGAGCGGGACAGTAAGGGATTAGAAGCTGCTTCATGTACCTTGGTCTGATGTAGAGCTTTGAAAATCAGTAAACCAATCTTGAAATCGATTCACCATCTTACAGGCAGGCAGTGGTAGTACAGGCAGAACCATTTGCAAGTGATGCAATTCTTTGCAGGGAGACCAAGGTAGGGGCAGTATTCAATTAGCCACAAAAATGTTGCACTGGACAAACTTTTTTTTTTTTGCGTTTTTTTTTATAAAAGTTTTACCGTTTTTTTTTCTCTCTCTTCGGTATCCAATTGTTATGCACGAAAAACCCTTTTTTTGTGTGCGAAAATACATAAGGTCTGTGATAAGCTGCAGACCTATGTATTTTCGCGGCCGCAATCGCTGAAAAAAAAGCTCCCTTATTGTGGATTTGGCTTCACCTGCCTGAGGCAGGCAAAACCAACCCCCCCGATAATTGTATAGCCTCGGCGAATCCATTATATGCTGTAAATTACCACGGATAATTGGATACCCCCCTAGGCGTGATGATAAAAATGCATGAATGACTTTAGGCAGATCTTCTGAGGGTGCTTGGATCTGGCAGATGAAAGAATGAGGATTTGATTGTGACTGATACCTGATGTTTGTGTCAGCCACCATCCAGGACACCACGATTCTGCACATGTTCAGTGTTTTCTAATTCTGAACTCCCAGGCCTGATTAGTTTTTTTTATTTTTATCATTGATAAGTATTTTTATGAGTGCCGAGGAAATTTTCCTTTTTTAGTTTTTTTTTTCCACTTGAAAAACAACAAGAGAGAGCATGCCCGAGGCACCAAGGACACACTGGCACTTGTACTGTATCTGTAAAAAAAAAAGATATTGAAGTAATGACAGTACACACCATAGAAAAAGTATTTTATTGGGGGAGTGGCCTGGCTAGCATAGAGGGCAGATGTGTCTATGCAGAGCTCCTGCTAGACACCAGTGAATAATCTATAACAGGCTCGACTACGCAGCCCCTCTGCGCACCTGTGCCCTTTCAGGTACTTCCTGGCCACCCCAAGTTGAGCAGTAGTTGCCGCGGAGCCGGGGAACTCACCTTTGTCTGTACCTGCAGGTTGCGGCCTCCTCTCCCTTTCTAAGCCGGGACCTGTAGTGCTGTCAGCGGTCCACCATGGAGAACCGGGGAGAGCGCCATTGCTCGTGGCTGGAGAGTTATTTGCCCAGCGCTGCTTTACGCCGCTGTCCCGCCTGAGCTGCCTCCTGTGTGTGGTCCGGCTGCAGCGCCTGAGAGCTGCGGCGGAGACGGAATTGATTGCCCTGCACACAGCAGACGTGCGGCGACCATCTTCCCATCATCAGAGGCTGCAGCAGACGTGCGGCGGCCATCTTCCCGTCATCAGAGGCTGCAGCATCCCCATCATCACGGAGGGCCTCCTGAGACGCAGATACAGTTCAGACACTGTACTGTGCCTTGACCTCACCCGCCGCAGCAAGGATCCTGCATAGGCGGACGCTGCACTGCGGCTACTGAAGGGGGGTGAGTCTGTGTGGAGAGATCCAGTGCTCCACAAGCTGTGTCCTGCCCCTGTGTTCACCCCCAGCCTCCCCTTAATTTACAATTTACAATCAATAATTTAATGCTTGTGGGGCATGGTTTGTTTGAGAGCTGAGGCAGGTGTGCCTGATAGGAACTCCTGCACCCACAGCAACTAGTCTTACAATCCATATTGCTGCCCACTTTCCCTGCATCTTTAATTGCCCGAGGCTGCTCCTGAATAGCCTTTGCATTACTTCCCTGGGATCCCTGCTGCCTGCTTACGACCTTCTTCCGCCTTTTATACCCCTTCTGTTGCGGTAGGGTCTGGCTTGCGGAATCGGGGAGCAGCCCTGGAGCTCCTGCAGATTGCGGCCTTCCCATACCCCTTCCACTACGACCTCAATTTTACCTGCCACCTGGAGTGGACCTTCAGTGCCGCAGCTCCTACGACTCCTTCTACAGCCCGCACTGTGTGCCTCACCAGTGGCTACGTCCTGTCACTGACAGATGCCGCACTTACCAATTTTTCCATCAATTTGTGACCGCAACTGACCTCTCTTACATACCTGAGCTCGGCTCTGCTATTACGGGCCAAGCCCTCTATCACATTATTTTTGGCCATATAGGGTCTCTGCTGGGGTGGTCTTCAGTTTGCCGGCTGTCGGGATCCCGGTGCACAGTATACCGGCACCGTAATCCCGACATCCAGCATACCGACACCTTTTCTCCCTCTTGGGGGTCCACGACCCCCCTGGAGGGAGATTAGACAGCGTGGCGCGCTTGCCCAGCTCCATGATGAGCTCGAACTACTTAAGGAGAAGCAAGAAGATTAAGAAAATCGTTCCGTGTGCAATAATCTTCGTATTCTACATATTGCGGAATCCGTGTCTGGTTCTTCTCTGTAGTCATTTCTTAAGGACTTCTTTCAGCACATGGTGCTGGACCTCTCTGATGATGATTGCTTATGCGATAGAGCTCACAGAGCTTTAAGAGACAAACCCTCGGCAACTCAACTACCCAGAGATGTTATAGTGTGTCTACACTATTACAAATCCAAGGAACAAATTCTATTCTCCACCCGAGATTCTCCCACCATATGCTTCCGTGGCATGCAATTGCAAATATTCCAAGACTTAGCCCCTTCAACCATCCAGAAACGGAAGGACCTACAACCTGTCACAAAGATCCTTCATCAACAAAGCGTCGTCCGCTATAGATGGGTTTCCCCTTTCTTCTCCAGGTGTTTGCCAATAACACCATGTATCCAGTAAAGACTTTGGCCCAAGGTCAGGAACTGCTTGCCAAACTGGATTTGCTCCCGGTCTCTCCCCACACCTCCTCCTCCTCTTCGGCCTCTCCTCAACCTCAGTGTCCAAAGCCGCCAATGGCTGAATGGTCTAGAGTGAGCCGTCAGCACTCCGGAGATACTGAACCCCCTTGATCTCATTTGGTCACCTTCTATACCTCCATCCTTACCCACTGCAGATCATGACTGCTGTTCTGTTTCTGAGACCGTGATTTGGCCATGACTCTTGACCAATAGAACCCTTCCAGTTTCTAACCCTGGGCAGTCAGGTACTCAGCCGCTTGCTATGTTTTGTTCAATTTTATGTGTCACGATCCGGGTATCTGGACGCCATTTCTTACCCATCAGATGCCTCCTAAGGCTGGCTCAGCGCTCCAGGACCGGATCCCATCTGTTATCCTAATGTTCACATTCCTGCATCCTCTCCTGTCTCTCTGAGACGCTGTCACAGTAACGCCATATTACATCTGGCATGGCGTCTCCCGCGGCCTCCGCCGCCGTCCCTGAGCTTCTGCATGCAGAGTGTCAGAGTGGCGATTACGTCAGCCGCGGCCTCCGCTGTGTCCGCGTGGTTGGATGTGCACTTGTCAGCCTGGCGTCTCCTGTCTCCAGTGGCCGGCGCCGCCATTACTGTTTTCATTACCACATGGATTACAAACCAAACTTCCCTCCAAGTGTCTGCATGGGCGCAGCCATCTTGGATTCTGTCAGCTGATCATTTTCCACCAATCTGTTGTCTGTATTAATTATTTGCATAATTGCCTAGCCAATCCCTTCCTTGCTGCAGGTATAAATACACTGTGCCTGAGCAAGGAAGGCGTCAGTGCTTTGGTTGTCAAACCTAGTTCCTGTTTGTCTCTCTCTTGTGATTGTCTTCCAGGTTCCAGCTCCTGTCTCAAGACTTCCACCATAGAGACCCGCACCAGCATTCCACCTGCGGTGTAGCCTGACTCTCCGATCCATTTTGGATTCATCTGTTTCCAACTACAACATTACCTGCTTCCAGCCCAGCTTCCAGCAGAGTACAGCTTCTCTTAAAGGGCCGGTGTCCTTTCTACAGTTTACCACTCTCCACCGGTATTATAATTTCACCGCTCTCAAACTCCTAACTTCAGCTCATATTTCATCGCTCCCAAGTTCATTTATTATTTAACTGGTTCCAGCCAGTATCCACTCCGTGCCAACAACAGTCTGGTTCCAGCCAGTATCCACAGCAGCCGTTTTATCTACAGCAGCCCAGCTTTTCCTGGAACACCAGCTGGTACAATCCTGGGTTATCTCCATTGCTACAGTCGGGCCTGGTAAGGACTTTCCATCTAGAAGATTATAAGAACTATCTCACACTACCAGTGCCCTGTGGCTCCTGCCACCCTGTAGTTCCCAGGAACTGTATTTATTCTTTGCTGACTTTTATGTTTCTTTTACTGCTACTGTGATGCATGGAGTTTGTCATAAATAAACATCATTGACTTTTATTCAAGTTGTCGTGGTCACGCCTTCGGGCGGTTCTTCTTCATGTTACTTACATGTCCAGGGGTCTGATACAACCTCCCAGGTTCCGGTACATCTCAGCCCCTACAACTGAGGCTGCCTCCCGTCAGCTCAGGCCCTCAGTTGTGACATTATGTATATAATGTTGGGTTTATTTCTGCATATTTGTCGTAGCTGACTCACAATTTTCTATTTGTTTTTGCATTAATACTGCTCCCTTTTCTCCCACCCCTCTCCCCCCTTTCCTTTCGTCCCTGCCTCAATAGGTAGCATGTTTATTTTCTATCTCCCTACGTGTAGGGACTGTTTCTGTTGTGTCGGATATTCACGGCAAGTTTGGGACCAGGATGTTCTGGTCATGTTCGTTCTCTAGTTCGCCACCCCCATGCACCCTTTAGCACTAATGACTGTTATTGATATACTGTTTTATGTTGCGGTCCACGAATGGGACCCATTTCTTCAGGGTTGTTGCCCTTTTGGGCGCTTTCTGTCCTCTTCTCTTTTCGTATTGTACTCTGACTTTGTCTTTCTCTTTCCTCTTTTTTCCTCTCTTTCTTGGTTCTGGTGTGAATCCTCAGTGAATGTTTTTTGTTTTGTTGGCTATTTGTCTCATTTAAAGCTTACGCTCCACCCCTCATCCCATTATGGCTTTGAAACTACTCTCTGTTAATGTTAATGGGCTTAACTCCCCCAAAAATGTACTGTTGTGCTTGGTGATTGTAACAGGAAGAGAGCAGATGTTATTTTCCTCCAGGAGACTCACCTTACCGGTGCACATACCCAGTTAAAAGGTAAGCAGTATTCCCAGACCTTCCTTGCCTCAGCTTATTGCAAAAAGCGGGGAGTTGCGATCTTATTTCAGCGCAGGGTCCCTTTTAATCATTCTAAGACAATAGCAGACCCGGAAGTGCGATATATTGTGGTAATAGGCTCCCTACGCTCGGACACCTTTACATTTGTTTCTATCTATGCTCCTAACCAGGACCAATCTCAGTTCTTCAACACTTTTTTCAACTTCTCCCCAAAATTGCACAAGGTTAAATTATTCTAGGTGGAGATTTCAACACTATTATTGACCCGTCCCTAGATAAATAATACCCCTTTTCCACTAGCGTAGCACGAGTCGCAGCCGTGTCGTCTGACACGGCTGCGACCCGTGCTACAGCCCCCTGCAGACAGCGCTCACCAACCCGGCAACCCGGGTTGCTAACGCGCTAGTGGCGCGGCAGGGGCGGCGCTGGGAGATCACATGATCTCCCAGTGCCACCCTCCCTATGCACTGTGAATGGGAGCCATGTCGCCTCGAGACGGCTCCCGTTCACACTAGACAGCTAGCCGGGTTGAACACGTGTTCAACCCGGCTAGCTACCAGGGTAGGATTCCCGGATCACTTGATCCGGGAATTTGCCGGGGGACCCGTTTCCTCTAGGGAAAAACACGGGTAAATGCGCGCCCCCGCGCATTTACCCGTGTTTAAAAGAGCTAGTGGAAAAGGGGTAAAAGATGCTACCTTCTCTAGGGCGTCTCTTACCCTTACATCTTCCCTTAAACAACTTAACCTCTGTGATTCCTGGAGGTTTTGCCATTCTTCGGCCCGTGATTACACACATTACTCGGCCCCCCACCAGCAATACTCGCGCATTGATATGCTTTATGTTTCACAGTCTCTTACCTTGACTCTTTCAGACACCGGTATTACCCCTTTTACGTGGACCGACCATGCGGGTGTCTACATTCTATTGGATCTTCTTCAGGGTCCCCCATCGTCTCGTAAATGGCAATTAAACGACACGTTACTGTTATACCCCTCAAGTATAAATTACCTCAAATTAGTTCTCAAGCACTATTTTGACGAAAATTATACCTGTGACGTTGCCCCTGGAATCGTATGGGAAGCCACCCTCCGAGGCCACATAATGGTTAAAACCTCTATTATGCAGAGAAAGGCGATGCAAGAGATCTCATCTCTTGAAACTCAAATTTCAGCTTTGCTAGCCCAACGTAAACTCAAGCCTACCACTGCACTTCTTACCCAGATTGATAACCTCAATGGTCAGTTGAATACTCTCCTCTCCCGTCGTGCTGCTGTTACCTTACGGAAATTGCGCCAAAGATTTTATGATAAGTCTGATAAAATCGACTCTCTGCTAGCTAACAAGTTACGGCTTAAGCAGGCACTGGCTTCCATTGACAAACTCTTTTCTACTAAACTGAATGGTTATACAAATGATTCCAGGGTGATGGTCGAAGAATTTAGAGACTTTTATAACACCTTGTATAACCTACCGGTACCCCCTGCTATTCAGCGTGACTCTGAAATGGTCCAGTTATACTTATCCTACAAACCCCTGTCTTCTATAACAGATAGGCAATTATCCGCATTGAATACTGACATAACGCAGGAGGAGACTACTGCTGCTATCAAGTCCATGCGACCCTCTGCTGCCCCAGGTCACGATGGCTTTAAAGCTCAATACTACAAAACATTCGCGCCTGAACTTGCTCCCCGCCTCACCTCGTTATTTAACAGCATCTTGAATGGTGCATCCTTTGCACCCGCTTTGTTGAAAGCAGATATAGTGGTGATCCCAAAACCTGACAGAGATCCTTAGAAATGCGCTAACTACCGGCCAATTTCTCTACTTAACGTAGACCTAAAGATCTTTGCCAAAATCTTAGCGCTGCGTCTAGCCTCTTATACTCCCCACCTCATTCACCCAGACCAGGTAGGCTTTATTCCTGGTCGCCAGGCATCCAACAACACTAGGAGAGCCATAGACATAATTAATACTATCCATTAACAGAAACTACCCTCTTTGATTCTTGCGCTGGATGCCAAGAAGGCAATCAACCGTATTTCATGGTCCTTTGCCTTTTAGGTCCTCCATAGGATGGGCTTCGCTGGTAGATTTCTTCAAGGTATCCAAACTTTGTATCACTCCCCCCTCAGCTACGGTTTCCGTTAACCGCTTTACTTCTTCCCTTTTTGAAATTGCTAACGGTACTAGGCAGGGCTGCCCACTCTCCCCCTTAATATTTGCCCTAGTTATGGAACCCCTAGCTGCAAGAATACGTGCCACTGCTGACATTGCTGGTGTGCGAATAGGCCAAACGGAGCATAAAATCGTGCTTTGTGCAGATGATGTCCTCATATCCCTGGGAGACACGACCCAATCTCTGCAACACCTTTTAGCTGAAATAGACCTCTATTCCAAATTTTCCGGTTATAAAATGAATACTGACAAAACCGAAGTACTTGATTTTTATGTTCCGGGACCGAGTAAACTGATTCTTGAAGCTTCCTTCCCATTTAATTGGCATACACGTAAACTTAAATATCTAGATATCTATTTAACTCATCGGTATAATCAACTTTTTCAGGCTAATTTCCTCGTGTGCTAGACCGGGTCAAATTGGACCTGCTTTCATGGTCTTTTTATATCGTGGATAGGACGAATAAACTCAGTGAAGATGAATGTGCTCCCTAGACTTCTTTATCTCTTCCAAACACTCCCAATTTTTATCCCCTCTTATGCATTTAAATTTTTAAGATTTCAGTCCTCTCGTTTCATGTGGGCTAATAAGCACCCCAGGATTCGCTTACAACTGCTACAGCGCCCTAGCCATAGTGGAGGTCTGGGTATCCCAGATTTTAGACGCTATTATATTGTAGAGCAACTGGCTCACTGTGTGCAATGGTGCAACCCTGAGGCACGGAAGGTCTGGGTTGATATTGAGGGCTTTTTTCTCTCTACTCCCTTTTATGGATCCCGAGGTCCAACCGACACAAGGATGTGGTCTCCCACCCGATCATCTCCTGCTCCTTATTTGTTTGGGACGCTGCAAATAAAAAATATGGCCTAGCCCCCAATCCATCCCCGATTGTGCCTCTTCTACATAATCCTGCTTTTCCCGGAGGTATGCACAACACATCATTCCTCCAGTGGAAAAACAGGGGTATATTGTTTCTTAATGATATCTCCACAAACGCAAATTTTCCCCAATTTTCTAAAATTCAGGAGGCTATATCTATTCCCACCAAGAATTCTTTCCAGTTCCTCCAACTTAGACATTTCCATTCTACTGTGCTCTCTGTTCTCACCAAACGGCCACTGACTGCTTTTGAAGCATTGTGCCTTAGACGGTCTTCCAGTAGAGGTCTGATTTCTCTTATATACACGTTGCTCACCGACAACCCTTCCCCCCAACCCACCTCCTATGAGACAGCTTGGGAATCTGATCTTAACACTACTCTAGCTGAGGACGAATGGGCGGAGATCTGGGACAATGCTGCCTCTAGCTCTATATGCGTTAAGATTAAAGAGAACAATTACTTTACAGATGGTACTAGGGGGGGTCATTCCGAGTTGTTCGCCCATTGCCGATTTTCGCAACGGAGCGATTAAGGTGAAAATGCGCATGCGAATGGTACGCAGTACGCATGTGCTAAGTATTTTATCTCAAAACTTAGTAGATTTACTCACGTCCGAACGAAGTATTTCCATCGTTGAAGTGATTGGAGTGTGATTGACAGGAAGTGGGTGTTTCTGGGCGAAAACTGTCAGTTTTCTGGGAGTGTGCGAAAAAACGCAGGCGTGCCAGGATAAAAAGCGGGAGAGTCTGGAGAAACAGGGGAGTGGCTGGCCGAACGCAGGGCGTGTTTGTGACGTCAAACCAGGAACGAAACGGGCTGAGCTGATCGCAGTGTAGGAGTAAGTCTCGAGCTTCTCAGAAACTGCTAAGAATTTTCTATTCGCAATTCTGCTAATCTTTCGTTCGCAATTCTGCTAAGCTAAGATACACTCCCAGAGGGCGGCGGCCTAGCATGTGCAATGCTGCTAAAATCTGCTAGCGAGCGAACAACTCGGAATGACCCCCTATGTTCCTTCTAAGCTCTGCAAAATTTATCCTGGTTCTTCCGACATATGTTGGAGGGGATGTGGTGCAGAAGGCTCGTTCATACACATTTGGTGGTCCTGCCCTAAAATACTTACCCTGTGGAATGATGTCATCACCTACATAACTACTCTCTTACAAATGCCTATTCCACATGACCCTAAGTTCTTCCTTCTGCCACTATATGTCCCAACTTTATTCAGACACCAAAATCAATTGATGCGTCATGTGGTCTCTGCGGCCACCTGCCAAATTGCAATGGACTGGAAACGTGCGGCTGCCCCTTCCTTCCAGTCTATTTTGGCTCGTGTTTGGTACGTGTATCGCATGGAGTACATGACGAGCATCATTAATAATTCCTCAAAAAAAATTGATTCCGTCTGGTCCCCATGGATTTCCCTTCAGCAACTCACCTCCCCATTTGCTTCCTGATGGGTCGTCCTGTTCTCAGGCTTCACTGGTCTGCATTTCCCTCTCTCATCGAGGATCCACCCGTCCTGTTGTTTTCTCTATCGTCCTAGTGGATGCTGGGGTTCCTGAAAGGACCATGGGGAATAGCGGCTCCGCAGGAGACAGGGCACAAAAAGTAAAGCTTTCCGATCAGGTGGTGTGCACTGGCTCCTCCCCCTATGACCCTCCTCCAGACTCCAGTTAGATTTTTGTGCCCGGCCGAGAAGGGTGCAATCTAGGTGGCTCTCCTAAAGAGCTGCTTAGAGAAAGTTTAGCTTAGGTTTTTTATTTTACAGTGAGTCCTGCTGGCAACAGGATCACTGCAACGAGGGACTTAGGGGAGAAGGAGTGAACTCACCTGCGTGCAGGATGGATTGGCTTCTTGGCTACTGGACATCAGCTCCAGAGGGACGATCACAGGTACAGCCTGGATGGTCACCGGAGCCTTGCCGCCGGCCCCCTTGCAGATGCTGAAGTAAGAAGAGGTCCAGAATCGGCGGCTGAAGACTCCTGCAGTCTTCTAAAGGTAGCGCACAGCACTGCAGCTGTGCGCCATTTTCCTCTCAGCACACTTCACACGGCAGTCACTGAGGGTGCAGGGCGCTGGGAGGGGGGCGCCCTGGGAGGCAAATGAAAACCTTTTTTGGCGAAAAATACCTCACATATAGCCCCCAGAGGCTATATGGAGATATTTAACCCCTGCCAAGATTCACTAAATAGCGGGAGACGAGCCCGCCGAAAAAGGGGCGGGGCCTATCTCCTCAGCACACAGCGCCATTTTCTCTCACAGAAAGCATGGAGAGAAGGCTCCCAGGCTCTCCCCTGCACTGCACTACAGAAACAGGGTTAAAACAGAGAGGGGGGGCACTGATTTTGGCGATATTGAGATATATATAAAGATGCTATAAGGGAAAACACTTCTATAAGGTTGTCCCTATATAATTATAGCGTTTTGGTGTGTGCTGGCAAACTCTCCCTCTGTCTCCCCAAAGGGCTAGTGTGGGTCCTGTCCTCTGTCAGAGCATTCCCGGTGTGTGTGCTGTGTGTCGGTACGTGTGTGTCGACATGTAAGAGGACGATGTTGGTGAGGAGGCGGAGAAATTGCCTGTAATGGTGATGTCACTCTCTAGGGAGTCGACACCGGAATGGATGGCTTATTTAGGGAATTACGTGAGAATGTCAACACGCTGCAAGGTCGGTTGACGACGTGAGACGGCCGACAAACTATTAGTACCGGTCCAGGCGTCTCAGAAACACCGTCAGGGGCGTTAAAAACGCCCAATTACCTCAGTCGGTCGACACAGACACAGACACGGACACTGAATCCAGTGTCGACGGTGAATAAACAAACGTATTTCTCATTAGGGCCACACGTTAAGGGCAATGAAGGAGGTGTTGCATATTTCTGATACTACAAGTACCACAAAAAAGGGTATTATGTGGGAGTGAAAAAACTACCTGTAGTTTTTCCTGAATCAGATAAAATAAAATGAAGTGTGTGATGATGCGTGGGGTTACCCCGATAGCAAATATTGGCGTTATACCCTTTCCCGCCAGAAATTAGGGCGCGTTGGGAAACACCCCTTAGGGTGATAAGGCGCTCACACGCTTATCAAGTGGCGTTACCGTCTCCAGATACGGCCGCCCTCAAGGAGCCAGCTGATAGGAAGCTGGAAAGATATCCTAAAAAGTATATACACACATACGGTGGTTATACTGCGACCAGCGATCGCCATCAGCCTGGAGATGCAGTGCTGGGTTGGCTTGGTCGGATTCCCTGACTGAAAATATTTTATTCATATAGAGCATTTAATAGGATGCATTCTATATATATGTACGTGAGATGCACAGAGGGATATTTGCTCTCTGGCATCAAGATAAGTACGTTGTCCATATCACCCAGAAGATGTCATGGACACGACAGTGGTCAGGTGATACAGATCCCATACGGCATATGGAAGTATTGCCGTATAAAGGGAAGGAGTTAGTTGGGGTCGGTCCATCGGACCTGGGGACCACGGCAACAGCTGGGAAATCCAACCTTTTTACCCCAAGTTACATCTCAGCTGAAAAAGACACCGTCTTTTCAGCCTCAATCCTTCCTTTCCCATGAGGGCATGCAGGCAAAAGGCCAGTCATATCTGCCCAGACATAGAGGTAAGGGAAGTAGACTGCAGCAGGCAGCCCCTTCCCAGGAAAAGAAGCCCTCCACCGCGTCTGCCAAGTCCTCAGCATGACGCTGGGGCCGTGCAAGCGGACTCAAGGTGGGGGGGTAGTCTCAAGAGTCTCAGCGCGCAGTGGGATCACTCGCAGGTTGACCCCTAGATAGTACAAGTATTATCCCAGGGGTACAGATTGGAGAGTCGAGACATCTTCTCCTCGCAGGTTTCTGAAGTCTGCTTTACCAACGGCTCCCTCCGACAGGGAGGCAGCATTGGAAACAATTCACAAGCTGTATATCCAGCAGGTGATAATCAAAGTACCCCTCCTACAACAAGGAAAAGGGTATTATTTTTCCACACTATATTGTGGTACTGAAGCCAGACGGCTTGGTGAGACATAGTCTAAACTGAAATCTTTGAACACTTACATAAAAGGTTCAAATCGAGATGGAGTCACTCAGAGCAGTGATAGCGAACCGGAAAAAAGGGGACTATATGGTGTCCCTGGACATCAAGGATTACCTCCATGTCCAAATTTGCCCTTCTCAACAAGGGTACCTCTGGTTCGTGGTACAGAACTGTCAATATCAGTTTCAGACGATGCCGTTTGAATTATCCACGGCACCCCGGGCCTTTTACCAAGGTAATGGCCGAAAAGATGTTTCTTCAAAGAAAAAAGGCATCTAAATTATCCCTTACTTGGACGATATCCTGAAAAGGGCAAGTTCCAGAGAACAGTTGGAGGTCGGAAGAGCACTATCTAAAGTAGTTCTACGACAGCACGACTGGATTCTAAATATTCCAAGAATCGCAGCTGTTTTCCGACGATACGTCTGCTGTTCCTAGGAATGATTCTGGGCATAGTCCAGAAAAAGGTGTTCCTCCGGGAGGAAAAAGCCAAGGAGTTATTCGACCTAGTCAGAAACCTCCTAAAACCAGGCCAAGTATCAGTGCATCAATGCACAGGAGTCCTGGGAAAAATGGTGGCTTCTTACGAAGCGATTCCATTCGGCAGATCTCAGGGGATTTGCTGGACGAATGGTCCGGATCGCATTTTCAGATGCATCAGCGGATAATCCTGTCTCCAAGGACAAGGGTGTCTCTTCTGTGGGGGCTGCAGAGTGCTCATCTTTTAGAGGGCAGCACACTCAGCATTCAGGACTGTGTTCTGGGGACCACGGATACCAGCCTGAGAGGCTGGGGAGTAGTCACACAGGGAAAAAATTTCCAAGGAAGTGTGGTCAAGTCTGGAGACTTCTCTCCACATGAATATACTGGAGCTAAGGGCAATTTACAATGCTCTGAGCCTAGGAAGACTCCTGCTTCAAAGTCAACCGGTGCTGATCCAGTAGGACATCATCATGGCGGTCGCCCACGTTATCAGACGGGGCGACACAAGAAGCAGGAGGGCAATGACAGCAAGGATTCTTCGCTGGGCGGAAAATCATGTGATAACACTGTCAGCAGTGTTCATTCCGGGAGTGGGCAACTGGGAAGATTTCCTCAGCATAAATGAATTCCACCCGGAAAAGTGGAAACTTAATCTGGAAGTTTCCACATGATTGTAAACCGTTGGGAAAGACCAAAGGTGGTTATGATGGCGTCCCACCTGAAGCGCCAGGTCAAGAGACACTCAGGCAATAGCTGGGACGCTCTGGTAACACCGTCGGTGTACCAGTCGGTGTATGTGTTCCATCCTCTGCTTTTCATACCCAATGTATTGAAAATGATAGGAAGGAGAGGAGTAAGAACTATACTCGTGGCTCCGGTTTGGCCAAGAAGGACTTGGTTCCCGGAACTTCAAGAGATACTAAGAAGGGTCTTGATTCGGCAAGAACCGTGTCTGTTCCGGGACTTACCGCAGCTGCGTTGACGCCAAGGCGGGTGAACGCCGGATCCTAAGGGAAAGAGGCATTCCGGAAGAGGTCATCCCTACCCTGGTCAGAGCCAGGAAGGAGGTGACCGCACAACATTATCACCACTTAGGTGAAAATATGTGCCAGGGTGTGAGTCCAGGAAGGCTCCACGGAAGAATTTCAACTAGGTTAATTTCTACATTTCCTGCAAACAGGAGTGTCTATGGGTCTCAAATTGGGTCCATTAAGGTTCAAATTTCGGCCTGTTGATTTTCTTCCAGAAAGAAATTGGCTTCAGTTCCTGAAGTCCAGAAGTTGTTAAGGGAGTACTGCATATACAGCCCCTTTGATGTCTCCAGTGGCACTGGGCGATCTCAACGTAGTTTTGGGATTCCTAAAAAATCACATTGGTTTAAACAACTCAAATCTGTGGATTTGATATATCTCACATGGAAAATGACCATGCTGTTGGTCCTGGCCTCGGCCAGGCGAGTGTCAGAATTGGCGGCTTTATCTCACAAAGCCATATCTGATTGTCCATTCGGACAGAGCAAAGCTGCGGACTCGTCCCCAGTTTCTCCTTAAGGTGGTGTCAGCGTTTCACCTGAACCAGCTTATTGTGGTACCTGCGGCTACTAGGGACTTGGAGGACTCCAAGTTGCTGGATGTTATCAGGGCCCTGAAAATATAGTTTCCAGGTTGGCTGGAGTCAGGAAATCTGACTTGCTGTTTATCCTGTATGCACCCAACAATGCTGGGTGCTTCTGCTTCTAAGCAGTCGATTGCTCGTGGGATTGGTAGCACAATTCAACTTGCACATTCTGTGGCAGGCCTGCCACAGTCTAAATCTGTTAAGGCCCATTCCACAAGGAAGGTGGGCTCATCTTGGGCGGCTGCCCGAGGGGTCTCGGCATTACAACTTTGCCGAGCAGCTACGTGGTCGGGGGAGAACACGTTTGTAAAATTCTACAAATTTGATACCCTGGCAAAAGAGGACCTGGAGTTCTCTCATTCGGTGCTGCAGAGTCATCCGCACTCTCCCGCCCGTTTGGGAGCTTTGGTATAATCCCCATGGTCCTTTCAGGAACCCCAGCATCCACTAGGACGATAGAGAAAATAAGAATTTACTTACCGATAATTCTATTTCTCGGAGTCCGTAGTGGATGCTGGGCGCCCATCCCAAGTGCGGATTATCTGCAATACTTGTACATAGTTATTGCTAACTAAATCGGGTTATTGTTGTTGTGAGCCATCTTTTCAGAGGCTCCGCTGTTATCATACTGTTAACTGGGTTCAGATCACAGGTTGTACAGTGTGATTGGTGTGGCTGGTATGAGTCTTACCCGGGATTCAAAATTCCTCCCTTATTGTGTACGCTCGTCCGGGCACAGTACCTAACTGGAGTCTGGAGGAGGGTCATAGGGGGAGGAGCCAGTGCACACCACCTGATCGGAAAGCTTTACTTTTTGTGCCCTGTCTCCTGCGGAGCCGCTATTCCCCATGGTCCTTTCAGGAACCCCAGCATCCACTACGGACTCCGAGAAATAGAATTATCGGTAAGTAAATTCTTATTTTCTTCTTCTCTGTCCCCCCCCCCTCTATTGATCTATATCCTTGCCCTTCTTCCTACTTTGCTACAACTCCTATTCTTTCTTCTTTTCTTTTTTTCGTCTTCCTTTCTCTTTTTCTACGCAAATTGTTAAAATGGATCGCATTCTATATACTGTCTGAATTGTCTTATTCAAACTTTTATGTCTCTTGCATTTGGCAGTAATACTACTGTTCTGTCTTCTGTGTTATGATCCACTAATAAACAAAAAAAGAAAAGAAAAAGTATTTTATTAAATAAACACTCTCCCACGTACCCTAGTTTTCCTATTTATTACTCACTCAGTCCATGGGAAGGCCTCCTCTTCAGTCCATGTAGCATCCTGGTACTTGGAGAAAAAAACCCCTTATGGACGATGCAACTTGTCCCTTTCAGGATTCTACCACGTTGTGGTTATTGAAAAATTGGGGTGACCTCACGCAGTGTGTCCACTTCGGGATTCACTACCTTGTGCTGGTTATTGAAAAATCGGGGTGACCTCATACCGGGGCCGGCTCCAGGCCTACTAGCGCCCTGAGCGAGAAAATGTCAACGTGCCCCCCCTCTCCCCCCACCATGCGCTCCTGGAAAAGTGGGCGTGGCCTCACAATTTTAGATAATCAAACTATAAATAAATAAATATATTTTCACACACAATTAGCAGCCTTACACATAACGCCCACAGTAGTGTTCCTTATACATAATGTCTCCAGCATAGTGTCAGACCCCAGTAGTGCAGTGCCAAATACACATACACCCCCAGTAGTGCCAAATACACATTATATGCACCCAGTGTTAGGGTCTCCTGCCCTGTGCTGCCACGTCGTCATGGCAACCGGGAGACAAGTGCTAGTGGAGTAACCTGAGCGCAGCTGATACTCCGGTTCGGGTCTTTTGCTGTGCAGTGGTTATAGGCTCTGTGCACGGCAGGGGATCCGGTGCTGGTTTTTGTGCTCACAGTCTGTGAGGTCTGAGTGGGGCGTGGACAGCACCTGCTTTATAAGGCCTCTTTTCAGGGTAAGCAGATGCTGCTGAATCTTTGTTGGTTAGTCAGTTCATGAACGTTAGCCAGTACTGTGTAGCTTTGTATTTGTTTGTTGCTTACTGCAAATAGGCCTGGGAATTTGGTATTACACTCTGCCAATCCAGACCTAGCAGTAAGACTGGAGTCAGTCGTTTAGCTTGCTGGGGTTCTGTTACTACTCTGTGAACTTAGCAAGTTTGCGGCTGTATTCTAAGACTTGCCTGTCTAATCCTGTCTCACTGTGCTAGGTGTCAGGGGTCAGTTTAGTGGCAGTAAGCTAAAACCTGTGCACTGCAAGTGAGAATTTGGATTGTGGAGATTCTCCTTGTGTCTATCATTCCATCTCTGACCAAGGAGTTTACTGCCACACCCGTTGGTAACCCTTTAGGGTTTTGCTGTTGCCCTTAGCAACAGCATTTCGGGTACTCTACGTATTAAAACACAACATCTTGCTTTTTCCATCTTAGCAGTTCTAATACAAGGGAGATACCCAGTTCCTTAGCCTCTGGGCTTCTCTGTTCACTTTGTGTGTATTTTGTTACCCTATCACCTTCTGTGTACGTTATGTCATATCCCCCAGTTTGTCTGTGAGTCCATCTGTTTTGCATAACAGTTCAAACACCAGTACATTCCTGCAGACACTGGAGTGCATAACAGTTCTGACACCAGTACTTTCCTGCTGGCACTGGTGTGCATAACATATTCAGCAGCCTAATACTCCTGTTTAAATTTTGTGGGAATATGGAGCATACCCCTCAAAATACGTTGCAACAGGTGGTCGATCAGGTGCAGGTCCTGACTCGACAATTTAATGATTTGTCCATTAAAATGCACACCTCCCAGGCTGCTGGCGGAGCTCCCGCAGCAGCAGCACCTGCCGGGGTTAAGGAGCCGAAAGTAAATCTCCCGGATCGTTTTTCTGGAGATCGCTCGCAGTTCTTTTGTTTCAAGGAGAGCTGCAAGCTATACTTCCGGCTTAGGCCTCAGTCTTCTGGGTCGGAGATTCAGCGGGTGGGCATAGTGATTTCCTTGCTACAAGGAGACCCACAGGTCTGGGCATATGGGTTGCAGCCTGACTGTCCGTCGCTTAAAAGTGTTGATGCTTTTTTTACGGCACTGGGCATGTTGTATGATGACCCTGACAAGACGGCCTCAGCCGAGGCTCAGATTTCGATCCTTAAGCAAGGGCGCAGGCCAGTTGAGGTTTACTGTACGGAGTTTCGGAGGTTGGCCCATGATACCCAGTGGAATGACCCAGCCCTGAGACACCAGTACCGAAGAGGTCTTTCTAACCAGATAAAGGACCAACTGGTACAATATCCCTTGCCTGATAGCTTGGATCAGCTCATGCAGTTATCCATCCCGGTGGATAGACGGCTGAGAGAGCGTAGGCTTGAAAGGGAGACTGAGATTTCCTTCCTTCCCAAGGGAACCTCAGACTCTGAGGAATTTTCTGAGGAGCCTATGCAGATTGGGGCTACCTGCCTCTCCTCGCGTGAGAAGACGCGGAGGAGACAGCAGGGGTTGTGTTTGTACTGTGGGAATAAAGGTCATGTGGTAGTATCATGCCCAGAAAAGCCGGAAAACTTCAGGGCCTGAGGGTGATGGGAAATATCCTGTCAGGCCAGAAGTCAGAATTTCCCAAGAAGACTTTTATCATTCCGGTGACCTTGAAGATCCTCGGTCAAACTGTCAAGACTGAGGCCTTTGTGGACAGTGGGGCCGACGGGGTTTTTATGGACCGCCAATTCGCCCTGAAACACTCTGTTCCCTTAGTACCCTTGGCATCGGAAATTGAGATTTGTGGGTTAAACGGGGAACCATTATCCCAAGGTAAAATTACCTCTTGCACTAGCCAGATTTCTTTGTTTATTGGAGCCACACACTCTGAAAAATTGTCCTTTTATGTGACTGTCTGTACTTTTGCCCCATTGGTGTTGGGGTTACCCTGGTTAAGGGCCCACAATCCTCAATTTGACTGGGTCTCTGGGGAGATTCTTAGTTGGGGTACTGATTGTTTCAGGAGTTGCTTGAGCCTTCCAGTCAGGCTCTCGCAGCTAAGTTTGCCAGGATTGCCAGGGTGTTATGCAGATTTTGCGGACGTGTTCTCCAAAAAAGTTGCAGAGGTACTACCTCCCCATCGCCCCTATGACTGTGCCATTGATTTGTTGCCAAATGCTAAGCTTCCCAAGAGCAGGTTGTACTCCCTGTCACGTCCTGAGACTCAGGCTATGGCAGAGTACATTCAGGAGAACTTGGCTAAGGGATTTATCAGACCTTCACAGTCTCCAGTTGGGTCGGGGTTCTTCTTCGTGGGTAAAAAGGACGGTTCGTTGCGACCCTGCATCGACTTCAGGGAATTGAACCGTATCACGATTAAAAACTCATACCCACTGCCTCTCATTTCGGTCTTGTTTGACCAGCTTCGTACTGCCACCATTTTTTCTAAGATTGACCTACGCGGTGCGTACAATCTAATCCGAATAAGAGAGGGGGATGAATGGAAGACTGCCTTTAATACCCACTCAGGGCATTATGAATATTTGGTGATGCCTTTTGGGCTCTGTAATGCCCCGGCAGTCTTCCAGGATTTCATGAATGATGTGCTCAGGGAATATTTGGATAGATTCTTAGTTGTATACTTAGATGACATCCTAATCTTCTCCCATTCCCTGGAGGAACATCGGAAGCATGTACGCTTAGTCCTCCAGAAACTCAGAGACCACCGGCTTGGGGCAAAGCTGGAGAAGTGCGAATTTGAAGTTCAGCAAATCGCATTTCTAGGATATATTATCTCCCCAGAAGGTTTCCAAATGGAGGGTTCCAAGGTACAGGCAGTCCTGGATTGGGTGCAGCCCACTAGTTTGAAGGCGCTTCAGCGTTTCCTGGGCTTTGCGAATTTTTATAGACGATTTATCGCTGGATTTTCGTCTATAGTGGCGCCCTTGGTGGCACTCACTAAGAAAGGGGCGGATGTTGCTCACTGGTCTTGTGAGGCTAAAGCGGCTTTTGCCCGTCTCAAAAGGGCATTTGTTTCGGCCAAGGTGCTGCGACACCCAGATCCAGAGCGTCCTTTTGTGGTGGAGGTGGATGCCTCTGAGATGGGTATTGGGGCAGTGCTTTCTCAGATGGGAGTGTCTGATAATCGCCTTCATCCCTGTGCTTACTTTTCCCATAAATTTTCGCCTGCCGAGATGAATTATGACGTGGGTAACCGGGAATTGTTGGCTATTAAGGATGCACTCGAGGAGTGGAGACACTGGCTTGAGGGGGCTAAGTTTGTGGTCTCAATTCTCACTGACCATAAGAATCTGGCATATTTAGAGTCAGCGAAGCGTCTCAATGCCAGGCAGGCACGATGGGCTTTGTTTTTTGCTCGCTTTAATTTTTTGATAACATATCGCCCTGGGTCAAAAAACATCAAGGCTGATGCGCTCTCGCGGAGTTTTGCTCCAATCCAGGAGACCACCGAGGAGCCGTTGCCCATTGTTTCCCCATCATGTATTAATGTGGGCATTACCCAGGACCTCTTATCATTAGTCCTTAGAGCACAGGAGCAGGCTCCTCCAGACCTTCCGGTAGGTCTTTTGTTTGTGCCTCCTAGGTTAAGACAGCGAGTGTTCCTGGAATTCCATGCCAAGAAGTCGGCAGGTCACCCGGGTATTGCCAGAACTCGGGAGTTGCTATCTAGGGCGGTGTGGTGGCCCTCGGTGGCTAAGGATGTGGATCAGTGGGTTCGGGCATGTGACATCTGTGCCCGAAATAAGACTCCTAGAGGGGTTCCTGTTGGCCCATTACATCCACTCTCTATCCCATCTAAGCCATGGACCCACATTTCAATGGATTTTGTGGTGGACTTGCCCAAATCCTCGGGGATGACAGCCATCTGGGTTGTCGTTGACAGGTTTTCGAAGATGGCGCACTTCGTTCCACTGGTTGGGCTGCCATCAGCCAGACGCCTGTCTGAATTATTTATGCTGCATGTTGTGCGTCTCCACGGGTTGCCACTTGATGTGGTCTCTGACCGCGGATCCCAGTTTGTGGCCAAATTCTGGAGGGCATTTTGTTCCGATCTCCAGATTTCTGTCAGCTTGTCGTCAGGCTACCATCCGCAGTCTAATGGGCAGACTGAAAGGGTGAACCAGTCCTTGGAGCAGTTCCTCAGGTGTTATGTCTCCAAGTGTCAGACTGACTGGGTTGCTCATCTGTCCATGGCGGAGTTTGCCTATAACAACGCGGCTCACTCTGCTACAGGGATCTCTCCCTTCCTTTGTGTGTATGGGCATCATCCTAAGGCCAATTCTTTTGACCCCGTGGACTCCACGCCTGGTGGTTCCTCTGTGGTTTCGGTCCTTAGAGGTATTTGGCGGAAAGTGAAGAAAGCCCTTGTGTCTGTGTCATTAGTGACCAAAAGGGTTTTTGATAAGCGGAAAAGACCCTGCAGCTTCAAATTAGGAGACTTCGTCTGGTTGTCTACCAAGAATTTGAAGTTGAGACAGCCATCTCATAAGTTAGGGCCCCGGTTCATCGGCCCTTATAAGATCACCAGGGTTATCAATCCGGTGGCATTTCAGTTAGATCTGCCCCGTTCTTTGGGTATCAATAAAACATTTCATTGTTCCCTTTTAAAACGGGCGATTAGTAATCCTTCTACCAGTGGAAGACCTTCCCCTCTTCTGATACGTGGCCAGAGGGAGTTTGTTGTTGAAAGGATTCTTGACTCCAAGGTGGTTCGGGGTCGGCTGTCATTTTTGGTGCACTGGAAGGGGTATGGCCCGGAGGAGCGGTCGTGGGTGCGCAGTTGTGATCTTCATGCCCCCAGACTGATACGCTCTTTCTTCTCGCAGTTCCCCGATAAACCCGGTGGTAGGGGTTCTTTGACCCCTCGTCAGAGGGGGGGTACTGTTAGGGTCTCCTGCCCTGTGCTGCCACGTCGTCATGGCAACCGGGAGACAAGTGCTAGTGGAGTAACCTGAGCGCAGCTGATACTCCGGTTCGGGTCTTTTGCTGTGCAGTGGTTATAGGCTCTGTGCACGGCAGGGGATCCGGTGCTGGTTTTTGTGCTCACAGTCTGTGAGGTCTGAGTGGGGCGTGGACAGCACCTGCTTTATAAGGCCTCTTTTCAGGGTAAGCAGATGCTGCTGAATCTTTGTTGGTTAGTCAGTTCATGAACGTTAGCCAGTACTGTGTAGCTTTGTATTTGTTTGTTGCTTACTGCAAATAGGCCTGGGAATTTGGTATTACACTCTGCCAATCCAGACCTAGCAGTAAGACTGGAGTCAGTCGTTTAGCTTGCTGGGGTTCTGTTACTACTCTGTGAACTTAGCAAGTTTGCGGCTGTATTCTAAGACTTGCCTGTCTAATCCTGTCTCACTGTGCTAGGTGTCAGGGGTCAGTTTAGTGGCAGTAAGCTAAAACCTGTGCACTGCAAGTGAGAATTTGGATTGTGGAGATTCTCCTTGTGTCTATCATTCCATCTCTGACCAAGGAGTTTACTGCCACACCCGTTGGTAACCCTTTAGGGTTTTGCTGTTGCCCTTAGCAACAGCATTTCGGGTACTCTACGTATTAAAACACAACATCTTGCTTTTTCCATCTTAGCAGTTCTAATACAAGGGAGATACCCAGTTCCTTAGCCTCTGGGCTTCTCTGTTCACTTTGTGTGTATTTTGTTACCCTATCACCTTCTGTGTACGTTATGTCATATCCCCCAGTTTGTCTGTGAGTCCATCTGTTTTGCATAACAGTTCAAACACCAGTACATTCCTGCAGACACTGGAGTGCATAACAGTTCTGACACCAGTACTTTCCTGCTGGCACTGGTGTGCATAACACCCAGCAGTTCCAGATACACATATGCCCCCAGCAGTGCAGTGCCAGATACACATTATATGCCCCCACAGTGCCAGATACACATGATATGCACCCACAGTGCCAGATACACATGATATGCCCCCAGCAGTGCCAGATACACATAATATGCCCCCAGCAGTGCCAGATACACATTATATGCCACCACAGTGCCAGATACACATTATATGCCCTCATAGTGCCAGATACACATATGCCCCCAGTAGTGCAGTGCCAGATACGCTTATGTCCCCAGCAGTGCCAGATACACATTATATGCCCCTCACAGTGCCAGATACATATATGCCCCACAGTGCCAGATACACATTATATGCCCCACAGTGCCAGATACACATGCCCCCCCCAAAAGTGCCAGATACACATGCTCCCCAAACAGTGCCAGATACACATGCTCCCCAAACAGTGCCAGATACACATGCTTCCCAAACAGTGCCAGATACATATGCCCCCCAAAACAGTGCCAGATACATATGCCCCTGGAGAGTGCCAGATACACATGCCCCCCAAACAGTGCCAAATAGACATGCCCGGCCATTGTATTGCTACCATAGTCTTCCCCCAGCAGTACGCAGGCAGGCCAGGATACACACAGAAGAGGAGCCCTGGTGCCAGCAGTCCGGGGAAGCCGGACAGCAGCCACCAGAGTCGGCCCGATCCCTGACCGGACTGCAGCAGGGGACCAGGGGATGCAGAACGGGGAGAGCTGAGGAGGGGGAGACGCAGAGTGGGAAGATCCTGGCTGACGCTGGCAGACAGCAAACCAGAGCAGCCTGAGGATCCACTGCGCATCCTGTGCTGTCACTGCCAGTGTCTTGGGGAGGAGACTTGGCAGTGTGACAGCCAGCACCGGGAGCCAGTGGGTGCAGAGCAGGGAGAGCCACAGTAGGGGGAAGCACAGTGTACGGGGAGCGGAGGGGGCGCAGAGCAGGGAGAGCAGGGTGGGTAGTTGCTGCTGCTGAGAGCCGGGGAAGGGGGTGCAGAGCAGGGAAAGCAGAGGGAGATAGCTTCTGCTGAGGGGGGGGGGGTGAGAGGCACGATGTATGGGGAGAGGGTGGAGAGCAGGGGGAATTAGAGGCGGAGATGGACCCGTGAGCCAATATGGCAGTGAGAAATCGGCGCACCCCATTGAGGGTGGCGCCCTGCACGGCCACACATGTTGAACGTGCCTAGAGCCAGCCTTGCCTCACACTGTATGTCCACAGACTAATCACTTAAATTAAATTTTGGTGTTAGGTATAGGGTATATATAATAAGTTTAGGTTATGTTTGAGTACACGTCCTGCACCCAAACATCATACTTATAGGGGGTCTATTCATGAAGCAGTGAAAAGTGTGGAGAAGTGAGTCAGTGGAGAAGTTGTACATGGCAACCAATCAGTGTTGAGGTAACATTTATAAAGTGCATTCTATAAAATTATATGTAGCAACTGATTGGTTGCCATGGGCAACTTCTCCACTGGCTCAGTTCTCCATGTTAGACAGTGGATCACTCTGTGGTCTATCTCGGTTCCCAGCACTAGAGACAGCCTCACTGCTCTAGTGTTTTCCCTCCTAGTGTCAGCTTAGTGCAGGAGGAGGTACTTAGTGTACCGTCTGAGTGAGTTCTTCCTGGAGAGACAACTGCACTGATGTGCAGCTTCTGCTCTCCTCAGTGTGTCACCTTGTCTACCCTGCAGCCACACCATGTATGTATACAGCCGCATCCTGTGTGTACTGAGATGCTGTGTCACCGCTGTACTGCTTCATATGTATACTGTGAGTTCCTGCTGCTACAGAACATCTTCTGTATACTACAAGCTGTTATCTCTGTTATCTGAATAGACGAATCATCCTGGTTAAGTGCTGTTGTGTGGACTAACATCCCTTTCCGACACGGCAACACTCTGCCAACACTCCACACTTTTCACTGCTTCATGAATAGACCCCTAACTTCTCCGGCATTAGTGCCTTAGAAATCACTGGGAAAATGCAATTGCCCCCAGGTATATGACTGGGGAGCCATGTTCCCAGAGACTAGTCTTTGCACAGTAGACTCTAGCTTAGAGGGAGGGGACCCACAAAGAGACTGCACACAAGCCCTCTCCTCTCTTAACCACTTGCCTGGCAACCTCACCAGGCTGGGCTTTCCCTGACATGGTCGCATCTGATGTGGCCAGTCAGAAAGCTCACTGTGTGCGGCTGCTGGAAGAGAATCTTCCAGCAGATGCCTTGCGGTCCCTCTGCTTTCTGGTTCCCTCCCACCAGTGCCTACCATACAGCCAATCACTGCTGATCGGGCAGCCCCACTCTCCCGGGCAAGTCTTTTGGTGCTGCTGTAAGGATGAGAAGTGCGGTGTTATGCCTGCTGCTGTGCAGGTGTGACTCACTTCTTACTGCAAATCTCCTTCACTTTCTACCAACAGAACCTCTTCGGACAAGGAAGTACTCCAGTGATCAGGACGCGACGATCCAGTCCGATGTCAGATACTGGGGGGGAAAAGAGGCACTGATCACACAGAAGATCACCCTTTCCCAAGAGGAGGAGAGACGGGATACACAGCGGCGGCCGCGACCTTCACCGATTAGGTGAATGTCATCACTGGCCCTAAGGCCTCAGCCACCCAACCATACCCTATTTGGCACTTGCGCACCAGGTGAAACGAGCTTCACTTGGCCTAGTGAAGACTCGCGAATCGGCGCTCAACACGGAACAAGACAACACGCAGTGGGGAATACTCACGTCGTCACACTTGTCAACTTGCCGGTCGAGGATCGCTGCGCCTGAGGAGAAATAAACAGCAGCCTTCCTACCAACTAGCAGATAGGCTAAACAACTAAACTGGCCTATACTGCTATAAACCTCTAAACAAAACTGATGAGAAAGAACAGCTATAAACGTCCTCAGCTAGCGAAACAAGACACTCAAGAAAATGCAGTAATGAAATGACAATGAGTTACCGTTGCACTGATGTTGACAGGTCCAGTACGACGGACCGACAGATGCCTGGACTTCTTCCCCAGGCGCACAAGCGGATTGGGCCACCCGGAGTGGACAGCCGTCCACTACATTAATACGGGATGGTGAGATACGTGGAGGCGGGAACGTCTCTTCACAACCTCTAATATCCCGAATGGAGTACGGAACATGCGGGCCAGCCAGCCCTGCACCCTCAACCAACCACGGCCCAGGCGAGTTACCGCACAGCCCACCCGCTACTGGAACCGAACCGGAAGGGTCCCGCACTCTACATTCCAAACCGCTCAGATGTTACTATGCCACTATTGAAGAAGTTCCGTCCCTACCCTGAACTGAGCTCTGTCCAGGTGTACCTCTAACAATGGAAGTGAAACCCTGACCTAGTGCAAGGATTCCAAGCGCAGACCTCTCTATGTGCGACTAACTTGCGCCCGGGCCTAAATGCCCGCCAAAGCCCACAGCCCTAGTGCCTGCCTACCATGGGAATATAATCTTGGCCTAATACCAACCTTTTGATCCTATCTATAGCACAGGCCTAATGCCTGAATGGTGGGTCAGGCCTAGCGCCTGCCTACAGGGGGGCAGTAACCTTGGCCTAACGCCAAGATTACGAACACTTATGGGGCCCTTTTCTCCTAGCTACGGTTCAGGCCTAGTGCCTGCTGGTGGCCCCAGGCCTAATGCCTGCCTTACCAGGGGGGGGGGGAGCAGTAGCCTTGGCCTACTGCCAAGACTACTGGGGAATGCGTGGCCCTCACCTCCTAACTGCGGCTCAGGCCTAGTGCCTGCTTGTGGCCCCAGACCTAATGCCTGACAGTCCCGGTGGTCTAGGGAGGATGTTAAAGGAGGGTGGTACAGGCCCAAGGCCTCTTACCCGGATCGGTGGGAGAGGCTGCAGAGGGGAGCTTCGTCAGCTCTTTTGCATCCCTCACTCTGCAGCACTCTCTGGCCGTCCTCTGCCGCTGTGCTCCGGGCTCCGCCTCTTCTGTCTTCCTCGTTCCGCCTCTTCTGTCTTCTATCTTCTCTCTTCTCCGCCGGTTCTTCCTTCTTCTCCGCCGCCGCTCCTTCCGTCGCTGCAGGTCTTCTTCCGACGTCTTCTGGAGCTCTTCTCTGCTCCGGCTCTGACGCGCAACTGAACTCTGCCGCCGCTCAGTGCCTGATATGACTCTCAATGGTCCGCCATGACGAGCATGGATTGGCCCGTCGCGGCGGCTCCCCATTGGACGCCAAGCCGTGAGCCGTGATTGGCTCGTGACCGGCGGCCAGTTCGAATCCTAGGGCGCTGATTGGAGGAACCCGGATCCTTTCGTATCCCAGTTCGTCCGCGTTCAGGCCCTGTTGCTGTCCCGCCGCCCGCCGTCTTCCGACGCCATCCGCCCGCCTCACATTTCCCCCCCATTTGCCCTTTGTAGTCCCTACAAAGGAAGACTGAGACCAGATAAATTCCGGGACGGTATACCGAGGACCAGGCACACTGCGGCTGGAACGCTGGGACCGTCGAGGAAAAAGAAGATACCACGGGCCTGGAGGCCTCAACATCCTGGAGAATATTGTCGTGATCTGGAACCACTGGAACCCACCAATCTTTGTCCAGGCCAGCCGCCCTGGGAGATGGTGACAACACTGTCCCCCCCACAGGCGATGGAGCAGTACTCAGACCGGAGGCACCTTCTCTCTCTACGTCTTCTGGAAACAAACAAGGACGCAACATGTCCCGATGAAGGGCTTTCAACCGACCGGACCCATCCGTCGCTTCCACCTGGTAAACCAGGCCCTCTTCGGTGAGGCGCCTTCGGACAATATAAGGCAGTACTTCCCACCTTTCCGTCAGTTTACCGCCCGGCCGTGTCATGCGGACCAGCACCCGCTGTCCCACGTCAAAGGGCTCAGCTCCTCGAGTTCTATGGGGCACATGAGTGTGGTCAGCTATCATCCTCCGAGTCACGTCATGAGCCACTCTTAAACGCTTCCCAAAGCTCGGGCAAGTGCAGATCTTGCGCTTCACGCCCTGCGCGGCCAAACATCAAAAAGAAGGGGGAGTAACCGGTGGTGCTGTGAACCCTGTTGTTATAGGTCCACACCAGCTCTGCTACATGCTCGGGCCACCTCCGTCTCTTGGCGTCTTCCAAGGTCCGCAGAATCTGGAGCAAGGTCCGATTAAAACGTTCACAGGCGCCATTTCCCTGTGGATGATACGGAGTAGTACGGGACTTCTGCATCCCATAAAGTCGACAAAGCCGTTCCATCAGCCTCCCTTGGAAACAAGCCCCTTGGTCGGAATGTATCCTCTCGGGGCACCCAAACTGCCGGATAAAAAGCTTGACAATGGCCTTGGTAGCGGACAACGCCATCTGATCTCTGGTAGGGACCACGACCGTGAACTTAGTGAAGTGATCAGTCATGACCAGGGCACACTGATGGCCACTAACAGACTCCCCAATCAGAACGTAATCAATCAACAACTCCAGGGGACGATTCGTCTGAATGGTATGTACAGGTGCATGCTGTTCGTTCGGTTTGACAACCCCGCATCTCCGACACTCCCGGCACACTTTCTCCACCAAGGTCAATAACTGAGGGGCAAAGAACTGACGCTGTATCCACTGGAAGGTTTTTGCTGATCCCAAATGGGCTCCGCTATCGTGCGCTTCAGTCACCAAAGCCTGGAGAGCTGCTTCCGGCACCACAATCTGTTCCACCATCCTAAACTCGTGGTGCAGGTACACCTGCCAACGCAGTGTTCCGGCGCAGACGAGTAACCGGTCCCAACTCCGCAGGACTTTTCGACAATAGAGAGTCAGCTGACTTCTCTCCCACTGGCTAGGCCAATGTCCCTTCTGTTTCCACCGCCAAATGGCGCTCAGTCCCTGGTCACTCTGCTGTAATGAAGCCCACTCTTGTTCCGTGCTCCGGAGCAGAGCAGCACATTCAAATACTTGTTGCTCTTCCAGGGTAGCAGGACATCTAATTCTGGTCAAGTCCGGGACCTCTGTGCTCTCGTCCTTCGACGTCCCTCGAAGTCGGGGGCATGGGTATAGGAAATCGCGACAACGCATCCGCGTTCCCATTACTCTTCCCTGGTCGATAGTGGATTTTATAGCTGAATTTTTCCAACCGGGCTACCCAACTCTGCTCCAGGGCGCCCAGCTTTGCAGTTTCCAGATAGGCCAGGGGATTGTTATCCGTGTAGATCTCCACATGGGTAGCGGTCAGGTACTCAGCGAACTTCTCCGTCACGGCCCAGACTACAGCAAACAGTTCCAACTTAAAGGAACTGTAGTTTTCGGGGTTCCTCTGTTTCCCTCAAACTTCGGCTACCATAGGCAATCACTCATACTTGGCCATCTTGTACTTGTGAAAGAACTGCTCCTAGTCCCTGTAGGCTGCCATCGGTGCATAGCAGAAATGGTTTTTCAAAATCAGCATATCCCAGAAGCGGAGCCTCAGTGAGCATTTTCTTCAGTTGTCAAAATGTCTTCTCCTGTGCCTCGCCCCAGGCTACTGCCTGCAATTTTTTTTGTAGTGGGCACTCCTCGAAGCAGAACGTGCAACGGTTCCCCGATTTTTGCAAAGTCCTTGATAAACCGCCGATAGTACCCAACCAATCCTAGGAAGGCGCGCAGTTCAGTGGTAGTAGTGGGCATCTTCCACTCCTGGACTGCTAAAATCTTGCCGGGCGTAGGGCAGACTCCTTCTCTGGATACCACATGTCCCAAGTACTCCAAGCTTGATTTTAGAAGATGACACGGTCTTGAGCTTGAGCCCGTACTTCTCCAGACGCTGCAACACCACATCCAGGCGCGCCAGATGTTCCTCCAGAGTGGGGGCAAACACGATGATATCATCTAGATATATCAGCAGAGCTTCGAAGTTCAAGTCCCCCAAACATCTCTCCATCATCCGCTGGAATGTGGGGGGGGGGGGGGGGGGGGGGCATTGGTGAGCCCAAAAGGCATGCGCAAGAACTCAAACAACCCCATCGGAGTCGTAAAGGCGGTCTTTTCTTGATCCTGTGGGTTAACTGCCACTTGCCAATACCCACTGGCCAAGTCCAGAGTGGAGAAATACCGAGCATTCCCCAGGGCTGCCAAAAACTCCTCTATCCTAGGCAACGGGTAGGCATCTCGCACAGTACTGCTGTTTAACCGCCGAAAGTCCACGCAGAATCGGATGGAACCATCTTTCTTCCGTACCAACACGATGGGCGCAGCCCATGGACTTTAACTCTCCCGAATGACCTGATTGTCCAACATCTGCCGCAACATCTTCTTTACCTCCTGATAGAGTTTGGGTGGAATAGGACGATATCTCTCACGGATAGGAGGACTCTCCCCAGTACGTATTTAATGCTTCAAATCTTCAGTATACCCGAAATACTCCTCATGCCGGGAGAACACCTTCCGTCGTTCCCACAGCATATGCTCCAACTTCTGTACCATAACGGGGCTACATTCGTCCAGACAGACATCCATCTGTTCTCATATAACACGGCCGCACCAATCCGTACTGGGTTCTTCATCCCTATCCAGGCTCACCGCCATTGACCACGGCCCTTGTTCGTCAGTACGCAGCAAGACCTGTCGCCCCCCTGAAACTCCATCTCGGGTGACAGCCGTTACATTGGCAATGGTTGCTCCCGCCGGAATTCTCTTGGTCTCGTCCAGTAGATTGCACAGCCGAACCAACACCTTGCCGTCTCTTACTACAGCCAGGGTTCGGGCTAAGATGATTCCAGAGTCTATTCCTAGGAATCCATTGGGTTCCACCATCACTTCAAACCCCTCTAGGCGTTGGTGAGTACGTACCTCGAGGGGAAGAATTATATCCTGGTGGGGAGGTAACTCTATCTGTTGCCGATGACTGGTCCGAATTGATCCTAGGGATTCTTCCAGATTTCCAGCCTCGCATATCCTCCCTACCTGCTGGAATGCCTGTTGCACCGGCCGTTGGACACCCAGTTCTTTCCAATACTGCGGACCTCTTTCCTGGAACAAAAGCTGATTGAGATCTTGTAGGACGTTCATGCCAACAATCACCGACCCGTGACTCAAACCCAAACTTCCCACGACCAATATTCCTTTCTTCCCTACTGCTTGTCCACAGATCGAGATCTCCATCCACACCACTCCGACAACCGGAATAGAAAGATTGTTGGCAGCCGTAAGGGTAACCCAGCTTTCCAACACAGAATACTTCAGATGAGAATAGTGCGCCAGGAAACAAGCCTCAGACATGGTGGTGACCTGCGAGCCAGTATCCAACAGGCACTTCTGCTCTTTCCCCCCAAGACATCCAACCACAACGGGACACTCACCCACTACGTCAGCTGAATCCACTATAGCTGCGCCTCCTCCGCTCATCTCCCCCGCGGGTGGTCCCGTTACCGCGAGGGACTCTAGTTTAATGAAGGATCCTGCCTAGGCTCACTCATTCCCGGGCAATGTGTCCAAACCTGTTACAGCGATAGCAATGGGGACCCCTACCTTCCCTGGGATGAGCGCCTCCAGCGTTGGTTTGTGGTTCCCTTGGCAGCCTGCGTGACGCCCGATCTTCAGACCCACCATGACCCTTCTGTCTATGAACCTCATCCCGCAACTGGGAGATCTCCTCTTTCATTTCAAGAGTGACTTTGGCGAATGCCGCCTTAAGATCTTGGATACAGGCCTCCATGGAGCTGGGTTCTCTGCTGGCCACAGGAGCAGACACCGGTGTTAACCATTGTGGGGCCATGGCATAAGGTCCAAAATTGGCATCGTGATCCCTAGCGACAGCCTCCACTTGAACTTGATGGAAGGTCATCTTCTTGTCGTTGGCAATCTTATCCAACAGGATCTGTCGAATGGGGATACTCCGTAGGCCCAGCGCAAACTGATCCCTCAGCATTACGCTTGGGTTAACCAGGGACTCCAACCCTTCTGGTTGCGCCGCATGATTTCGCCCAACATCTCTTGCAGTGCATTTGCGAACTGGGGTATAGACTCGTCCTCTCTCTGGAATCGGTTGAACAACCGCTGACGCAGGGTCCCAGCAGATGAAGTGTTGCCATAGGCACCCTCGAGGATCGTGAGTACCTCCTCCAACATCTTCCGCTCCTCTTCTGGAACAAGGATTACGGACCGCCAGGCTTCTCCATCCAGTGTACTCAATGCCAAGTGCAGCTGCATTTCGGGGGGCACCCCATACAGCTGGATGATTCCGTAAAGTCTCTTCTTCCAGTCTGCCAACGGCATAGTCCGTCCATCGTACCGAGGGGTATGCGTCAATCCCGGTCCAAAATTGAATTTCCTCTCCGTTTCCGGAGAAGCGTTGTTTTCAGTGTCCGACATCCTGCCGACTACGCCAAATGTAAGGATGAGAAGTGCGGTGTTATGCCTGCTGCTGTGCAGGTGTGACTCACTTCTTACCGCAAATCTCCTTCACTTTCTACCAACGGAACCTCTTCGGACCAGGAAGTACTCCAGTAATCAGGACGTGACGATCCAGTCCGATGTCAGATACTGGGGGGGAAAAGAGGCACTGATCACACAGAAGATCACCCTTTCCCAAGACGAGGAGAGACGGGATACACAGCGGCGGCCGCGACCTTCACCGATTAGGTGAATGTCATCACTGGCCCTAAGGCCTCAGCCACCCAACTATCACCTATTTGGCACTTGCGCACCAGGTGAAACGAGCTTCACTTGGCCTAGTGAAGACTCGCGAATCGGCGCCCAACACGGAACAAGACAACACGCAGTGGGGAATACTCACGTCGTCACACTTGTCAACTTGCCGGTCGAGGATCGCTGCACCTGATGAGAAATAAACAGCAGCCTTCCTACCAACTAGCAGATAGGCTAAACAACTAAACTGGCCTATACTGCTATGAACCTCTAAACAAAACTGATGAGAAAGAACAGCTATAAACGTCCTCAGCTAGCGAAACAAGACACTCAAGAAAATGCAGTAATGAAATGACAATGAGTTACCGTTGCACTGATGTTGACAGGTCCGGTACGATGGACCGACCGACAGATGCCTGGACTTCTTAACCAGGCGCACACGCGGATTGGGCCGCCCGGAGTGGACAGCCGTCCAATACAGTAATACGGGATGGTGAGATACGTGGAGGCGGGAACGTCTCTTCACAACCTCTAATATCCCGAATGGAGTACGGAACGTGCGGGCCAGCCAGCCCTGCACCCCCAACCAACCACGGCCCAGGCGAGTTACCGCACAGCCCACCCGCTACTGGAACCGAACCGGAAGGGTCCCGCGCTCTATGTTCCAAACCGCTCAGATGTTACTATGCCCCTATTGAAGAAGTTCCGTCCCTACCCTGAACTGAGCTCTGTCCAGGTGTACCTCTAACAATGGAAGGGAAACCCTGACCTAGTGCAAGGATTCCAAGCGCAGACCTCTCTATGTGCGACTAACTTGCGCCCGGGCCTAAATGCCCGCCAAAGCCCACAGGCCTAGTCGCTGCCTATCGGGGGAATTTAATCTTGGCCTAATACCAAGATTATTTATACAACCTTTTGATCCTATCTATAGCACACGCCTAATGCCTGAATGGTGGGTCAGGCCTAGCGCCTGCCTACAGGGGGGGCAGTAACCTTGGCCTAACGCCAAGATTACAAACACTTATTGGGGCCCTTTTCTCCTAGTTACGGTTCAGGCCTAGTGCCTGCTGGTGGCCCCAGGCCTAATGCCTGCCTTACCAGGGGGGGAAGGCAGTAGCCTTGGCCTACTGATAAGACTACTGGGGAATGCGTGGCCCTCACCTCCTAACTGCGGCTCAGGCCTAGTGCCTGCTTGTGGCCCCAGGCCTAATGCCTGACAGTCCCGGTGGTCTAGGGAGGATGTTAAAGGAGGGTGATACAGGCCCAAACCCTCTTACCCGGATCGGTGGGAGAGGCTGCAGAGGGGAGCTTCGTCAGCTCTTTTGCATCCCTCACTCTGCAGCACTCTCCGGCCGTCCTCTGCCGCTGGGCTCCGGGCTCCGCCTCTTCTGTCTTCTTCGTTCCGCCTCTTCTGTCTTCTATCTTCTCTTTTCCGTCTTCTCTCTTCTCCGCCGGTTCTTCCTTCTCCGCCGCCACTCCTTCCGTCGCTGCAGATCTTCTTCCGACGTCTTCTGGAGCTCTTCTCTGCTCTGGCTCTGGCGGGCAACTGAACTCCGCCGCCGCCCAGTGCCTGATATAAGACGCTGGGAGGAGGCGGAGCGATGACACGGCGGACTCTCATTGGTCCGCCGCGACAAGCACGGATTGGCCCGTCGCGGCGGCTCCCCATTGGACGCTCCCCATTGGATTGGATTTTATGGAATTTTTATGTGTTGTTTTGTTGTATATATTAAAAAACGTTTTTGCACTATCCTGCCTTTATTTCCTCTATTCCATGGCCATCTTGAGAGGAAATTAATCAGGAGGAGGAGTACTCTATAGAACACGGGTGGACCTACCTATTATATGCTGAAGATACAAGTGGCACTCAGGAATATAAACTGCTGAAATTATTTTTGTCATTATATGAAAAGTGATTATAGTTATTTCCACCCGCACATTGATTTAAAGGAGCGCCACATTTTGATTTCACTCACTCTTTGTCTAAAATTCCCATAAGTTGGTAACTCATACTGCTCCATGACATGTGGCGCTGTGTTATAAATGACAAACTGTATAACCAATGTCTTCCTTCCCAGAATATCAAGGTGGCAGACAGAGCCGGCCCTTACCAATATGATGCCCCAGGCAAGATTTTGGCTGGTGCCCCCTAGCACCATCGCTGGTTCTGCCTCTGACCTTGCACCTCTTTCCCAGAACCATCACCCCTCACCCATAGCAGTCCTTGTACCTCCTATATTTTAAATAGGAACAGTTCGCACATTTGACGCACAGCCAAAAAAGGGGCATCTTCTTGCTGGGAAGGGGCATGGCCACACAATAGTAACCCCAATTCCAATTACGCCACACAGTACTGCAACTTTATTCACATTTTATCTTGCGATAGTGTCCATAATTCATATTATATCCCACAGTAGTATCACTTTACCTTATAAACGTTACTCCTCACAGTAGAGCCCCTTATTCACATTACATCACACTGAATTGTTCCTTATTCACATTACACCACACCTTATTGCTCTTTATTCACATTAGACGACACAGTAGTGCCCTTTCTATTTGCAACGCCACATAGTAGAGCACCTTATACACATAATGCCACACATTAGTAATGCATTTATACACAATTCCACACAGTAATGCCCCTTACACATATTACACACATTAATGTCCTTATAAACATAATGCACCTTACACATTATGACAACCTTTATTAATGCCCTTTACACATAATGTCCCTTACACATATGCCGCACATTATTAATGCCCTTATACACATAATGACACACATAGTGACCCCTACACATTTGCTGCACATTATTAGTGCCCCTATACACATAATGACACACATACAGTAGTACCCTGTTACACATATGCCGCACATTATTAATGCCCTTAAACACATAATGACACACATAGTGGCCCTTTACACATATGTTGCACATTATTAATGCATTTTTACATGACACACATAATGCTCCTTACACATATTCTGAACACTACTGCACAACCAACCCACTCACATGCACACAGCACTCACACTTCCACTAACACTGTGACCTCTGCCTCTGCTTGGATACAGATGTGTCCTCACAAATCTTGCATCAATGCTTACGTTGGGCACATTTTTTTAATGAAAATGCATCTTATTTGCATTGCTATGAGGCTAGGATGCACAAGCAGCTTCTGCTGATTAAACTGATATGCAGCATGCCAATATACTGTGTGAGACTGTGGCTGTATCTGCATATGAAATGCTACATACAGAATATAGGCATGCCGCATATCATTTTAATCAGCAGAAGCTGATGATGCACCTAGGCATATCAAATGCCCTAGGCAATTGCCTAGTTTGCCTATGCCTATGGCCGGCTCTGGTGGCAGACAATCTGTGAGCCAGGGAACCACTCTAAACAAGTAACAAAATAACAGAGAGCTCCCACTAGTGCAGTATATTTCAAATCTAACGTTGAATAATAAAACCGTGCTCCAATAGGTGAATTTGCATTGGCCAGGCATGTGTCCTCATACACTAAGTGCCTTCATGCCACACGGTGCAAGACGTCGGGTGCGACTAAGGTGCGCCGAGGAGAGTAGAGTACTGTATTTTTATGTATATTTCTGCTGCGGGGTACACTGGGCTCCACAAGGAATAACATCGGGGTGTAGAGTAGGATCTTGATCCGAGGCACCAACAGGCTCAAAGCTTTAGACTGTTCCCAAGATGCACAGTGCCGCCTCCTCTATAACCCCGCCTCCATGCCAGTGAGCTCAGTTTGTAGTTGGTGCCTGCAGTAGCAGGTCACTTAAAGGGGGCTGCTTCAGGCAGCCTATTCTTAGCTTTAACTTTAAAGAAAAGAAGAGGATTCTACAAGGGCTGCAGCAGGCTGTGTCTGATAGACGTCTCTGTTGCAGCTCCATGACCCCCAGCGGCGCTGTATACTCTCGCGCCGCGGTTGCCGGGTCACTACAGCGGAGGCGCCGGCTTCTTCCTCTCTCTGCCCGTGAGTCACACACACGACGCCGTCTCCCGGATCGTGGGGCCGCTGACAAGGGGGAGGTAAGGGGCTTCTGTGCCGCACTTTGCACCGCGATCCCGCGCGGCCGTAGGAGGCGGGACGCGCGCGCACTTGCGTGGACACAGATTACTGGGCAGATGTTCCACTAGCCACCAGGGTGATTCTGTATGGGCACAGGTGTCACGAACCGGTCTCTTACCTTTGCGGGTTCTGGGGTTCATCCATTGCCAGTGCGGTTGCTCGCGGTGCTGTGCGCCCGTGTGGGGATGCGGCGTGATCGGTGGCACAGGTAATGCAGAATCTGGGAACTGTGAGTGCGGGGACCAAATGGCCTAAGGCACTGCGGTGTGTCTGCTGTATAGGAGGTGGCCATGTTGGAGACCAAATAGGTAATACAGAGCACTTGTGAAAACACCTGTGGGCAGGTGTAAGCCAATCCCGTGCTTGTGCTGCCTTTAAGTAGGCTGGGATTATGTTACTCTGGGCCAGTGCTTTGTTGTATCAACGCTGTGCTCTAGCTCTGAGCTCTCTCCGTGCATTCCTGTGTGATTCCCGTGGTCCAGATATCGCCTCCGTTCCCAGAGGTCCGTCTGCAGCCTTCACTGCTGAAAGATCCACCGGCTCTCCGCTGTGCTGTCAGTTAATTGCTCACCTACTGGAAACAGTTGAATTCCCAGAGTCTTGCATGAGGTTACCTTGTCGGCCTACCATTCAAAGTTTGGAGGATTCCATTTCCCTCAGCTGTTCGTTTGTTCAACTCTGCATTTAACCCATTCATCACCTTGTCATCTACTACAGTTTCACAGTGATCTCCGGAACCCGCAAGTAACCCTATTCAGTACTTTATATTTGCTATGTTGTCATAACAAGGATAATTCTTCACAGTCTCTCAGTTAACTCTCAAAACTCCATTGCAAATCCTTACAGTTATTTCTTCATGTCTGCATTATCCAGTTAATCACATTCTGCAGTTCAGCATCAAAGCTTGTTTATATTTGGACAATTCAACATTTATTCATCAGCTTGTTTTATATACAGTACCATGAACATTTCTTTTATTTGTCTTTGAGATTTATCCTGCATATTATTTCTGCCATTCCTGCAATACTTCAGTATGATATGATGATTAACAACTTGTCATTTAACTCTTTACTGGAATTGTTAATTTCAATAAATATATGGAATGGAACTTTCTTCGTCCTCCCTGCTTTCTTCATACCCCAGCACCTACACCTGTGGTTGGTCCCGGGTTAACGGATTCACAAAAACACCCGGACCTGACAGTAAGCACTGGCCACATGGATCCGTCAAGTGACCAATTCGCAGGAGGCGGTGCTACGTCAGATATCCTTTCCCGTCTGGAAAACCAGGAGTCTATACAGACACAAATAGTGCAGTTTATGCAAACTATGGCAGACCGTTTAGAGACTCTTCATACGGCTATTAAAATGTCTCAAGTCCAGATTCCAACTCCGGTTGTCCCAGTTACCACTACAGTTTCTCCTGTGACGTTGCCTACGTCCCGCTTGCAGTTACCCTCTCCGAGTAAGTTTGACGGAACTCCAAAACTTTGCAGAGGATTCCTGAATCAATGCGAGATCCAGTTCGAACTGTTGTCCGCCAGTTTCCCATCAGCTCGTGCTAAGGTTGCATATATTATTGCCCTCCTCTCCGGTCAGGCTCTGGAGTGGGCATCACCATTATGGGAAAGAGGTGATCCTATCCTCTCTAATTACAAGGAGTTCGTATCAGCCTTCCGGAGAATCTTTGACGAACCAGGCAGAACCACCTCAGCATCTTTGGAGATTCTCCGTCTACGTCAAGGTTTACGTCCTGTCAGTCAATATATTATTCAGTTTCGCACGTTGTCTTCAGAGTTAAATTGGAATGAGGAGGCCCTGATCGCCGCGTTTTGGAATGGACTTTCAGAGAAAATCAAGGATGATTTAACCATCCGGGATGTGCCTACTAAACTGGATGAATTGATTTCTCTCTGTAACAAACTTGACCTACGCTACAGAGAGCGATGTTTAGAGAAATCCAGGACAGAGCGATCCAGTCCACGTTATCATCCTAGGCCTCGACAAGATTCTTCATCACAGTCACCGGTAACAACAGAAGAACCTATGCAGATTGGGCGCTCTCGCCTCACAGAGGAAGAACGACTTCATCGTCGACAGGGTAACCTCTGCATGTACTGTGGGTCCTCCGAACATTTGGTTAAATCCTGCAAACTCCGGCCTGGAAAACTCTCGCTCCTAGCTTATTCAAGGGAAGTTAAGCTAGGAGTTACTTTAGAATCACGTTCTGGGAAAGAGCCGACCTTGTCTATTCAATTAGAAGTTCCAAGTTCTACAGTGAAAGTTTCAGCTCTCCTAGATTCCGGGGCAGCCGAGAACTTCATCTCCTCAGCCTTTGTCATACGGTCTAAAGTTCAAACCATGCCTCTGGAAGCAGCAGTTGCCGTTACAGCAGTGGATGGAAGTCGAATTCCAGATGGTATAATTACTCATCGAACCGTATGTCTCAAGATGAAAGTTGGTGTGCTCCATTCCGAATACCTCTCCTTCTACGTGATTCCCAAAGCCTCTCAAGATGTGATACTTGGTTTACCTTGGCTGCAGAAACATAATCCTCAACTTAATTGGCAAACCATGGAAGTCCTTTCATGGGGTAAATCTTGTACCAAGGACTGTTTAGCCTCAATTGTACCTCTCCGGTCAATTAGCCTTCCCGACCTACCTCCGGTGTATCAATCCTTTGCGGATGTTTTCAGTAAACAAGCAGCAGACTCTCTACCTCCTCATCGCGAATGGGACTGCCCAATTGTCCTGGTTCCGGGTAAAACACCTCCTAGGGGACGAATTTATCCGCTATCCATCCCAGAGACGCAAGCTATGTCTGATTATATACAGGAAAATCTAACCAAAGGATTTATCAGACCATCTTCTTCACCTGCAGGAGCCGGATTCTTTTTCGTTAAGAAGAAGGACGGTGGGTTACGACCATGCATAGATTACCGTGGACTCAATGAGATCACTGTGAAAAACAAGTATCCATTACCCTTAATTCCAGAATTATTTGACCGGGTAAAAGGAGCTACTGTGTTTACAAAACTGGATCTCCGAGGGGCCTACAATTTAATCCGCATCCGGGCAGGGGACGAGTGGAAGACTGCTTTTAATACCCGGGATGGGCATTACGAATACCTTGTAATGCCTTTTGGTCTTTGTAATGCACCTGCAGTTTTTCAAAGCTATGTGAATGAACTTTTTCGTGATCTTCTCTACAAGTGTCTAGTAGTGTACCTGGATGATATTCTAATATTCTCTAGGGATATAAAGTCTCACCGTCACCAAGTTAAAGAGGTACTGACACGTCTGAGGAAAAATCAACTTTATTGTAAGTTAGAGAAGTGCACTTTTGAAGTATCTTCCATACCGTTCCTTGGTTACATCATTTCTGGATCAGAGCTATGTATGGATCCCGGTAAGGTACAAGCTATCCGAGATTGGTCCACTCCTACAACTCTCAAGGGGATTCAGTGATTTCTCGGCTTTGCTAATTTCTATAGGAGATTCATTAAGAATTATTCTACGTTAGCTGCTCCCATCACAGCCCTAACTCGCAAGGGAGCAAATCCTACGAACTGGTCTTCAGAAGCAATCAAAGCCTTCTCTGATTTAAAGCAAGCCTTTGTCTCAGCCCCCATTCTTCGACAGCCTGATTTGAATCGTCCCTTTCTACTAGAGGTGGATGCATCTACAGAAGCAGTAGGAGCTGTGTTATCACAAGTCTTTGAAGATAAAAAGGTCCATCCCTGCGGATATTTCTCCCGTAAGTTCCTCCCGGCCGAACGTAATTATGCAATCGGTGAGCAAGAATTACTTGCCATCAAGTTGGCATTTGAGGAGTGGAGATACCTTCTAGAAGGAGCACAACATCGCATTACAGTTTATACTGATCATAAGAATCTTCTGTATCTGCAGTCAGCTCAGTGTTTGAATCCACGACAAGCTCGATGGGCGCTTTTCTTCACACGATTTGATTTCAAGCTAACCTATCGTCCAGGGTCTCAGAACAAAAAGGCAGACGCCCTTTCCCGGTCCTTTGCTTCTTCTGAATTAAATGATGCTACCACGAATCAAGCCATTGTGAATCCTACGTCCTTTTTAATGACTCGAACCTCTCCAGTTCCTCCGCCTGGCAAGACCTTTGTCGCCACAAGTCTTCGAAAACGGCTGCTTACCTGGGCTCACTCCTCTGCCTTCATGGGTCATCCTGGGGTTCTAAAGACTCTCAAGTTTATTCAACAGTCTTATTGGTGGCCACGTCTCAAAGCCGATGTCCAAGAGTTTATTGCAGCATGTCCTAAATGTGCCCAACATAAGAGTCCAAGAAGTTCTCCACCAGGTTTATTACATCCATTATCCATACCCAAACAACCATGGACTCATATCGCAATGGATTTCGTGACCGATCTACCTCCATCAAAAGGGCGAAATACCATTTGGGTGATAGTGGATCGATTTTCGAAGATGGCACATTTCATTCCATTAACTGGGTTACCATCAGCCCCTTTATTAGCCAGATTGTTCATCTCTGAAATCTTCAAGTTACATGGCCTTCCTCGAGAGATCATCTCTGATCGGGGAACACAGTTTGTGGCCAAGTTTTGGAGGTCGCTTTGTTCATCTTTAAATGTCAAGTTGAACTTTTCTTCTGCATATCATCCTCAGACAGATGGACAAACTGAGAGAGTAAACCAAGACCTTGAAACATTTCTCCGGCTATATATATCGTCCTCACAGGATGACTGGGTTGACTACCTTCCATTGGCAGAATTTGCTCATAATAATCTCTTCCATTCGTCTTCAGAATCTACGCCCTTTTATATTAACTTCGGCTTTCATCCTCGTGTGCCAGAGTTCCATCCATTGCCAGCCCTAGAAGTTCCAGCAGCAGATCAAGAGCTTCAACGTCTATCCAGAATCTGGAGTTGTGTGCGTAAGTCGTTGGTCAAAACTTCCGCTCGTTATAAATCTTTTGCAGATAGAAAACGTAAAGCTGTACCGAATTACAAGGTGGGAGACCAAGTTTGGATTTCTACGCGCAATCTCAGGTTCAAAGTTCCTTCTAAGAAATTTGCTCCCAAGTTTATTGGTCCATTTCCCATTGTAAAAGTACTCAACCCTGTGTCATACAAAGTCAAGTTGCCACCGTCTTTGAGAATTCCTAACGCCTTTCATACATCTTTACTGAAGCCTTTGATTCTCAATAAGTTCCGTACTACCCAGTCCAAATCTCCTAAAGTTCACTCTTTGCAGAATGAGGAATTTGAAGTTAAAGAGATTGTGGACTCACGTTCCCGATATGGACGTTTACAGTTTCTGGTCGACTGGAAGGGTTACGGTCCGGAGGAGAGATCCTGGGTTTTCTCTGAAGATGTTCATGCTCCAAGACTGGTACAGAAATACTTCTCCAAAAATCCTGATAAGGTTCAAAGGTGTTCGGAGACCACCCGTAGAAGAGGGGGTACTGTCACGAACCGGTCTCTTACCTTTGCGGGTTCTGGGGTTCATCCATTGCCAGTGCGGTTGCTCGCGGTGCTGTGCGCCCGTGTGGGGATGCGGCGTGATCGGTGGCACAGGTAATGCAGAATCTGGGAACTGTGAGTGCGGGGACCAAATGGCCTAAGGCACTGCGGTGTGTCTGCTGTATAGGAGGTGGCCATGTTGGAGACCAAATAGGTAATACAGAGCACTTGTGAAAACACCTGTGGGCAGGTGTAAGCCAATCCCGTGCTTGTGCTGCCTTTAAGTAGGCTGGGATTATGTTACTCTGGGCCAGTGCTTTGTTGTATCAACGCTGTGCTCTAGCTCTGAGCTCTCTCCGTGCATTCCTGTGTGATTCCCGTGGTCCAGATATCGCCTCCGTTCCCAGAGGTCCGTCTGCAGCCTTCACTGCTGAAAGATCCACCGGCTCTCCGCTGTGCTGTCAGTTAATTGCTCACCTACTGGAAACAGTTGAATTCCCAGAGTCTTGCATGAGGTTACCTTGTCGGCCTACCATTCAAAGTTTGGAGGATTCCATTTCCCTCAGCTGTTCGTTTGTTCAACTCTGCATTTAACCCATTCATCACCTTGTCATCTACTACAGTTTCACAGTGATCTCCGGAACCCGCAAGTAACCCTATTCAGTACTTTATATTTGCTATGTTGTCATAACAAGGATAATTCTTCACAGTCTCTCAGTTAACTCTCAAAACTCCATTGCAAATCCTTACAGTTATTTCTTCATGTCTGCATTATCCAGTTAATCACATTCTGCAGTTCAGCATCAAAGCTTGTTTATATTTGGACAATTCAACATTTATTCATCAGCTTGTTTTATATACAGTACCATGAACATTTCTTTTATTTGTCTTTGAGATTTATCCTGCATATTATTTCTGCCATTCCTGCAATACTTCAGTATGATATGATGATTAACAACTTGTCATTTAACTCTTTACTGGAATTGTTAATTTCAATAAATATATGGAATGGAACTTTCTTCGCCCTCCCTGCTTTCTTCATACCCCAGCACCTACACCTGTAGTTGGTCCCGGGTTAACGGATTCACAAAAACACCCGGACCTGACAACAGGTCAGGGGGACGTTGTACCATTACCCCTCCACTTTCTTTACTGCCCGCACGCCTGGATGGGATGCCAGCAGGGGGAGCAGGCCGGACCTGAGGCCCCTCCCGCCAGGGCGCCATTTCTGCAATGTTCCCGCCCTGGAGCTGCTTCCTTCTCCCTCACTCCCGGTCAGCAGCCATTACAGATAGAGCCTTGCTGTTCCTGGGATTGCTGGGGCAAATCCTCCTCTGTGGAACCGCCTGAGTGCCAGTGCTGTGCTTCCTACAGGACACTTGAGTATTCTACCTGTCACTGGGACTGTGTTAGTTAAGAAAGAGTGCATACCTTCAGGGTTGTGTGGTACAAACACCCTGTGATATACATACAGTGCTTACTGCGTTTGTTATATCTATTGTTATCACATATAGCCATACTAAGTATTACTTTATATTGCTAGTCCAGTGCAGTTTATGGTACATCATTTCTGCATGGTACGTTTGTGACTATATACATGTGTGTGCATGTAGCTGCTGCGTGGTTGCCTTATTGCAGGGTATTTCAGTCAGCGTGCTATTCCTATATTACTATACCTGTGGGGGCCAAGTGTTTCAGGTTTTTCTCTGATGATAATATAGGATTGTTTCACAAGATATGCTACTGGAGTATTTTTTACTTGTGAATTATAGTCACAATATGTTCTATTCCTATTGAACCCTCGGTCTGTGCCAGCTTCGGCTGTTTCTCTGAGAGTTCTTATTAGGTATAGTGCTGCTACAAAAAAAAATAAAAAAAAATTTGTACCGGGTTGCCCATTACTGTGCGTATTGTTATGTCTGCTACACGTGGCAACGTCGTTGGGGCCTCTCCCACACTGCGTGGTAGTGAGACCTCTGACGGAATGGAGGATAATTTTGCAGCTGAGAGTTCAGGTTCAGAGGCTTCCTTGCCCCCCCAGTGGGTCGGTAGCACTTGGGGCATCACAAGAACCACCTTGGGCTACATTTTCCACATTGTTAAGCTTGCTTGTAACTAAATTGACGCCCCCTGTGGGACCACCTGTGCCGCTACCACAGATTATGGTCCCCACTGTGAACCCGCCATGGGCGGATCAGCTTTCCACTCAGTTACAGCATTTGAACCGATCCATGTCCAAATCTAAGGGTCACTCCCGCCCGCATGAGACTAAGTCATCTTCTAAAAGGGCCATTACCTCCTCCCGATCCATGGCCTTAACTGACACGTCCTCCGAGGACGATGCTTATACTGACCCCTCGGACACTGACGCTGATGTTTCAGATGGGGAGGGGAAATCATCCGTGGATGTCTCGGATTTGATTGAGGCGATACGGCTCATTTTTCAGGTGGCTGATGATTCTGAGCCTGAGACTGTCTCCAAGAAACCTGATAGGTTTAAGTGTAAGAAGGTGGTTAAGCAGGTTCTACCCTACTCTAAACACCTGATTGACATACGTCAGGAATCCTGGGAAAATCCGGGGACAAAGTTTACACCGAATAAGAGACTGTTGGCTCGCTATCCTCTCTCTGCGGAGGTGTGTAAAAATTGGGAAACCCCTCCGCCTGTAGATTCTCATGTGGCGCGTATGGTTGTTTCCTCTGCTCTGCCAGTAACTACCGTCACCTCTCTGAAGGAACCGACGGATCGTCGGGTGGAGGGCTGTTTAAAAGCGATTTATACCCTTTCTGGGGCTGTACAAAGGCCAGCTATTGCAGCGACTTGGGCTGCTGAAGCTGTTGAAGCGTGGGCTCAGGAACTCGAGGCGGAACTGCCTTCTGACGCATCTGATTATGCTCGACAATGTCTCTCATATATTGCCACGGCTTCTCTGTACCTTAAGGAGGCGGCCTCCAATGCCGGGGTGCTCGCGGCCAAGGCTGCTACTGCGTCCATTTTGGCCCGACGTATCCTTTGGTTGAGATCCTGGTCGGTGGATTTGGATTCAAGAAAAACCCTGGAGGTACTTCCTTTCAAGGGAGACATTCTCTTTGGAGAAGACCTCAATAAGATTGTGGCTGATCTGGCTACTACTAAAACAGCTTGCCTACCTAGTACGGCTCCTTCAGCACAGAAGGCTAAAAGTACTTTCCCTCTGCCCTTTCGTACTCCAGGTAAAGCTAAAGGTCAGGCGTACCCAAAGCAAGCCCGTACTTCCAGACCTGCCAAGCCTAGACCGAAGCGTGCTTGGGCCGCCCATTAGCCAGCTTCAAAAACTGATAAGCCGACCACATGATGGGGCGGGCCTCCCTATGGGGGATCCCAGGGTGGGGGGCCGACTTTTAGGTTTTACCCGGGAATGGTTGAAGACCACTTTGGATACCAGGGTGAGGGAAGTCGTTGCTCGAGGTTACGCCATACCCTTCAAGAATCGCCCCCTCATCAATTTTGCCTAGCAGATGTGCCTCTGGATCCGGCAAAAGCAAACACGTTGCACTCAGTGGTACATTCCCTCCTGTCCACAGGAGTGGTGGTACAGGTGCCTCTGACTCAGAGGGGCAAGGGGTTATATTCACCGCTGTTTCTAGTCCCGAAACCGAACGGGTCCTCACGGCCCATTCTCAATCTGAAGTCCTTGAACAAGCATGTGCGAATTTCCAAGTTCCGTATGGAAATGCTGCGCTCTACTGTTCTGGCCATGGAGCCTGGGGACTATATGGTCTCCCTGGACAACCAGGATGCCTACCTACATATTCCTATTGCGGTATCTCATCAGGAGTACCTGCGGTTTGCAGTGGGCAACCTTCATTACCAATTTCAGGCGTTACCTTTTGGTTTGACAACGGCTCTGCGGGTCTTCACCAAGGTTATGGCGGTCATGACGGCCACGCTACGCCGTCAAGGGGTCAGGATACTACCATACCTAGAAGATTTGTTGATCCTGGCGAGTTCCCCATAACTTCTCCTGTGTCATCTCGATTTGACAATCCAGTGCATGAAAGCCCACGGATCGCTGATCAGTTGGAAGAAATCCTCCCTGGTTCCGGCTCGGAGCATGGTATACCTGGGAGCGTTATTGGACACCCACAACCAGTGGTTGTTCCTGTCTCAGGAGAAAGTCCTGAAGCTTCAGGACAAGATCCAATGCTTCCTATCCCGTCCACAAGTGTCGATCCATTCGACGATGCAAGTGCTAGGTCTCATGGTGTTGGCTTTCGACATGGTGGAGTATGCTCAATTTCATTCTCGCCCTCTGCAGAAGTTGATTCTGTCCAAGTGGGACGGCCTGCCTCACCGGATCAGATCTCACATGATCTCCCTATCTCCGGAGGTCCGTCTGTCCCTGAGTTGGTGGCTTCAGGAACAATGATTGAGCAGGGGCCGTCCCATCTGGATATCCAACTGGGTCCTGCTGACGACGGATACCAGTCTGAGTGGTTGGGCGCGGTGTTGGAACAACACTCTCTCCAGGGTCGGTGGACCGAGGAGAAGTCTCTACTCCCGATAAACATTCTGGAACTGTGGGCAGTGTTCAATGCGTTGACAATGGCCCAGCATCTGATACAGAGCAGACCTATTCAAGTACAATCTGACAACGCCACCACTGTGGCGTACATCAATCATCAGGGCGTTACTCGAAGCCGCATGGCAATGAGGGAAGTATCAAGGATTCTTCAGTGGGCAGAACGCCATCTGCCGGCCATATCAACAGTGTTCATTCCGGGTGTTCTGAACTGGGAGGAGGACTATCTCAGTCGTCAGGACGTGCACGCCGGAGAGTGGAGCCTACATCCGGAGGTGTTTCAACTTCTCATGGACAAGTGGGGTCTCCCAGATGTGGACCTGATGGCGTCTCAATACAATCATAAGATTCCGGTCTTCGGAGCATGGACAAGGGATCCTCAAGCAGCGTTCGTGGATGCTCTATCAATCCCGTGGAACTTTCGGCTGCCGTATGAGTTCCCTCCGGTGTCCCTCCTGCCCAGAGTAATACGGAAGTTCAAGCAAGAAGGAGGAAACCTACTTCTAGTCGCTCCAGCGTGGCCCAGGCGGCACTGGTTCTCCGATCTACAGGGCCTCTCGTTGGATCATTCCCTTCTACTTCCACAACGACCAGGCCTCCTCATTCAGGGCCCTTGTGTTTACCAGAATTTGGCCCGTCTGGCTTTGACAGCATGGCTCTTGAAGCTTCCGTCCTGAGGGCTAAGGGTTTTTCTGAGGCGGTCGTTCAAACTATGTTGAAGGCCCGTAAGCCGGCTTCTGCTCGGATATACCATAGGGTCTGGAATGCTTACTTTACTTGGTGTGCGTCTCACAATCATGACGTTTTCAAGTTAAGTATGGCCAAACTATTGGCCTTTCTACAACAAGGCCTGGATTTAGGCCTGCGTCTGGCCTCCCTCAAGGTTCACATCTCAGCCTTGTCGGTTTGGTTTCAGAGAAAGATCGCTACCCTACCTGATGTCCATACATTCACTCAGGGTGTGCTGAGGATTCAGCCTCCTTATGTGCCACCTGTGGCCCCTTGGAATCTGTCGGTGGTTTTGGAGTCTTTACAAGAGTCTCCATTTGAGCCTCTTACCTCTGCTGACCTTAAGTGGATTTCCCTTAAGGTGTTGTTTTTGCTGGCTATTTCTTCAGCTAGAAGGGTTTTGGACTTGGGTGCCTTATCCTATAAGTCCCCCTGTTTGATTTTTCACCGTGACCGGGCGGTTCTTCGGACACGCCAAGGTGGTGTCTTCTTTCCACCTTAACCAGGAGATTGTGGTTCTGGCCTTTAATTCTCCTGAGTTGTCTTCCAAAGAGCGGTCTTTGGATGTGTACGGGCTCTCCGTATCTATGTGAAGAGAACTTCCTCCGTTAGGAAATCCGATTCTCTTTTTGTGTTGTTTGGTTTTCACAAACGTGGCTGGCCTGCTTCTAAGCAGACATTGGCCAGATGAATTAGAATGGTGATTGCACATGCTTATGTACAGGCTGGTTGTACGGTTCCTGCTACCATCAAAGCCCATTCTACTCGGTCGGTTGGACCTTCTTGGGCGGCCCACCGTGGTGCGACCCTTGAACAATTGTGCAAGGCGGCTACGTGGTCCTCGAGGAACATGTTTATTAGGTTCTATGCCTTTGATACTGCCGCTTCCCAGGATGCTTCCTTTAGACGCCGGGTTCTTGTGCCCGCTACAGTGCATCCCCTCCCATAAGGAACTGCTTTAGTACATCCCCGATGTTATTCCTTGTGGAGCCCAGTGTACTCCGCAGCAGAAAACAAGATTTATGGTAAGAACTTACCGTTGTTAAATCTCTTTCTGTGAGGTACACTGGGCTCCACAAGGCGCCCACCCTGACGCACTTAGCTTTTTTGGGTTGGTATTGGCATAGCCGCTAACACCCTCTCCTGCGGTGAGTGTGTGGTGTAATTGGCTACGAGCAGTTGTCGTCTCTGGTACCTGCTACTGCATTGGGCTGGTTAACTAAACTGAGCTCACTGGCATGGAGGCGGGGCTATAGAGGAGGCGGCACTGTGCATCTTGGGAACAGTCTAATGCTTTGAGCCTGTTGGTGCCTCGGATCAAGATCCTACTCTACACCCCGATGTTATTCCTTGTGGAGCCCAGTGTACCTCGCAGGAAGAGATTTAACAACGGTAAGTTCTTACCATAAATATCCTTTTTTCTTAGTCGCATCGCAGACTCAGTGGAAAGCTGCTCACAGTGTACTAGAGACACAAGGCTGCGACTGTAATTACAAAGGGATTGGTATAACACAAAAATGCAGATGAAGCACAGCAGAACTTGGCGTAAGGAAAACTGCAGCGGCTCGCATGGGAGCCCTTCTTATACAGATTCAGACTCAATCTGTTGCACACAGATGTACAAAACGCTGCACACCCAAGTGGTCAGTGTACGCTAGCAATGTAGATTTGTTGTGTCTAGTTGTTTTAATTATGCAAATACAAAAGAGCAAAAAAAGACGCTCTGCGCAGGCGAGTCACATAGTACCTGGTGCACTGAGAGGAGCTGTTTGGCGCAACTTGAGCCACAGTATATAAGGACACATCTGTATACAAAATTTAAAATCAGGCTAATCTGGTAAATTCTGAAGGGTCATCAATACTGTTTCCAGATGGAATCAATACCTCTAAATGGCTTCAATGTAAGCCCAATAAAAGGACGGGAACAAATATGGTGTAATATGTTCACACATTTTTAATTTACTAGCTTTACCAGTTTTATTAATTGATCTATCCCTCCCTCTACTTCTCTGTTTTTGTCCCTGGCCTCCGAGCCTGCAAGGGACTTCGTTGACCTCACCCTTCCCCCCTCCGCCATCTCTAAGCTGGGATCCCGCCGTTGGTATTTTGACCAGTGGTCTCCTGACCGTCAGTCACACATACCCAACCCTAGCAGAAATCTACTTTGCTTAATGCAAGATACAATTAGCTGTGTCAGGTGTATTGTTTACTTACCACTTAAGTTGCTTACTATATTTAAATGTCAGTTTTTCAGGTATTAAAGGAAACAAACATTGTTAAAGGAATCCACGTCATAATCATACTGTTCCTGGTCATCAGTCTACTATCTTCTCTGCTGGGTTCGGCAACTACTTGCTTTAATAGTGTGAGCAATCCGTATCTGACTTTCCTGGGCCCCCTCGGAGTTTATGTATGGACTGCAATAAATGGTAAGCTAATTAGATTCACAGACATCCCAACACTTCACAAGGCTAAAGAGGACCATTTTATTTATGATTTATTTATTTATTACCAGTTATGTATATAGCGCACACATATTCCGCAGTGCTTTACAGAGAATATTTGTCCATTCACATCAGTCCCAGCCCCAGTGGAGCTTACAATCTATATTCCCTATCACATGTACACGCACACACATTCACACTAGGGTTAATTTTTGTTGGGAGCCAATTAACCTACCAGTATATTTTTGGATTGTGGGAGGAAACTGGAGTACCCGGAGGAAACCCACGCAAGTACAGGGAGAATATACAAACTCCACACAGTTAGGGCCATGGTGGGAATAGGACCCATGACCTCAGTGCTGTGAGGCAGTAATGCTAACCATTACACCATCTGTACTGACCATTTTCTTCTCAGTGTACTGCATGTTTGGTGCTTGTGACCGTAAACTCACACAATCACATCAGAGACGTTTCACCAAATTTACAAATCTTACTTTCTATAAACCACGATATACACCACATAGTACTAACTCATACCTCCCAACATGACCCTCTCCAGGAGGGACACAATGCTCTGCTCCTGGACTTCCCTCTTACTGTATGATTTCCATCACCTGTGGTAAAACACCTTTCTTATCCAGTACCCTACTCGACACCGGTGCCGGAAATCTTACATTAAGAGAAAAGTCCAGAAGCAGAGCACGGTGTCCCTCCTGGAGAGGGTCATGTTGGGAGGTATGCTAACTTAAAGCAATCCCACATGTTTTTCTTTTTTTTTTCTACAATGAATAGCAAGTTAAAGGGGTTGGGGCTGTAATGCCGGCTATCAAGATCCCGGAGGTCTGCATACCGACCCTGGGATCCCGGCCGCCAGAATGCCGGCGGGGGTGGGGTGGGGGGTGGGCTAGCGCTACAGAGCCCCCTGTGCGCTCGCCACAGGATCTATTCCCACTCTATAGGTGTCATGGACACCCACGAGTGGGCATAGCCCCTGCTAGCCGGCATTCCGACTGGCGGCAATGTCAGCGGTCGAGATTCCGGCATCGGTATCCTGACCTCCAAGATCCTGACCACCAGCAAATCAATTAATGCAGTGGTAGCCAACCCTGGTCCTCGAGAGCTACCGACAGTTCACATTTTCCAGACCACCTAGCAGGTGCACAGGTGTAGTCATTACTCACTGACACATTTTAAAACATAGGTGGAGCTAATTACTTCACTTGTGATTCTGTGAGGAGACCTGGAGAACGTTAACTGTTGGTAGCTCTCGAGGACCAGGGTTGGCTACCCCTGTCTTAATGCATATGATGGTCATTTTATTTAGCTGTTTTCCTACAAATCATTAGCTCTTTTCACAATATCTCTGGAGGGGAGACCAGTAAGACTACCAGTCACACACAGGCTCCTAACTTGCAGCATGTCACATAAAGGTCGAGGGAGGCTTTGGAGCATACTTGCCTACCTGAACCTCTCCATGAGGGAGAAAATTCTCTGTTCCTGGACTTTCCTGGTAATGTATGATTGCCATCACCTGTGGTGAAACACCTTTCTTATCAATTCACTAGCTCACCACAGGTGATGGCTGTCACGATCCGGGTATCTGGACGCCATTTCTTACCCATCAGATGCCTCCTAAGGCTGGCTCAGCGCTCCAGGACCGGATCCCATCTGTTATCCTAATGTTCACATTCCTGCATCCTCTCCTGTCTCTCTGAGACGCTGTCACAGTAACGCCTTATTACATCTGGCATGGCGTCTCCCGCGGCCTCCGCCGCCGTCCCTGAGCTTCTGCATGCAGAGTGTCAGAGTGGCGATTACGTCAGCCGCGGCCTCCGCTGTGTCCGCGTGGTTGGATGTGCACTTGTCAGCTTGGCGTCTCCTGTCTCCAGTGGCCGGCGCCGCCATTACTGTTTTCATTACCACATGGATTACAAACCAAACTTCCCTCCAAGTGTCTGCATGGGCGCAGCCATCTTGGATTCTGTCAGCTGATCATTTCCTCCAATCTGTTGTCAGTATTGTTAATCTGCATAATTGCCTAGCCAATCCCTTCCTTGCTGCAGGTATAAATACACTGTGCCTGAGCAAGGAAGGCGTCAGTGCTTTGGTTGTCAAACCTAGTTCCTGTTTGTCTCTCTCCTGTGATTGTCTTCCAGGTTCCAGCTCCTGTCTCAAGACTTCCACCATAGAGACCCGCACCAGCATTCCACCTGCGGTGTAGCCTGACTCTCCAATCCATTGTGGATTCATCTGTTTCCAGCTACAACATTACCTGCTTCCAGCTCAGCTTCCAGCAGAGTACAGCTTCCCTTAAAGGGCCGGTGTCCTTTCTACACTTTACCACTCTCCACCGGTATTATTATTTCTCCGCTCTCAAGTTCTACATTTCAGTTCATATTTCATCGCTCCCAAGTTCATTTATTATTTAACTGGTTCCAGCCAGTATCCACTCCGTGCTAACAACAGTCTGGTTCCAGCCAGTATCCACAGCAGCTGTTTTACCTTCAGCAACCCAGCTTTTCCTGGAACACCAGCTGGCACAATCCTGGGTTATCTCCATTGCTACAGTCGGGCCTGGTAAGGACTTTCCATCTAGAAGATCATAAGAACTATCTCACACTACCAGTGCCCTGTGGCTCCTGCCATCCTGTAGTACCCAGGAACTGTATTTATTATTTGCTGACTTTTACGTTTTCTTTTACTGCTGCTGTGTTGCGGAGTTGTCATAATAAACATCATTGACTTTTATCCAAGTTGTCGTGGTCACGCCTTCGGGCAGTTATTATTCATGTTACATGTCCAGGGGTCTGATACAACCTCCCAGGTTCCGGTACATCTCAGCCCCTACAACTGAGGCTGCCTCCCGTCAGCTCAGGCCCTCAGTTGTGACAGTAAGCACTGACCTAATGAATCCAGCCGGAGACCAGGATCAAGCGGCCAGGCCGATGCAAGAACTGGCAGCCCGACTAGAACATCAGGAGGCTGCACAGGGCCACATCATCCGCTGTCTCCAGGATCTCTCTACTCGGCTGGATGGGATTCAGACAACTCTCCGTGGATCAGGCGCATCTGGTGCGTCAACCACAGTGACTCCAGCTATAACCCCACCCACCTTACCCATTTCTGCTCCACGTCTTCATCTTCCAACGCCAGCAAAATTTGACGGATCTCCAAGATTCTGCAGGGGATTTCTCAACCAGTGTGAGATTCAGTTTGAGCTACAACCTGGCAATTTTCCCAGTGACCGTACAAAAATTGCCTACATCATCTCTCTTCTCAGTGGCTCCGCCCTTGACTGGGCATCACCGTTATGGGAGAGGTCCGACACCCTGCTATCTTCTTACACTGCATTCGTGTCAACATTCAGGCGCATCTTCGACGAGCCAGGCCGGGTAACCTCAGCTTCATCCGAGATTCTCCGTTTACGCCAGGGGTCACGTACTGTAGGACAATATCTGATACAGTTCCAGATCCTGGCATCCGAACTGGCATGGAACGACGAGGCCCTGTATGCTGCATTCTGGCATGGCTTATCTGAGCTTATTAAAGATGAGTTAGCTACCAGAGACTTACCTTCTAAGTTAGATGAGCTAATCTCACTCTGCACGAAAGTTGATTTACGTTTCAGAGAGAGAGCAACTGAGCGTGGAAGATCATCTGCTCCAAAATCTTCTGCTCCTCCTCCTCGTCAACTGTCACCATCTAAAGATGAGCCCATGCAAATTGTCCGTTCCCGTTTAACTCCTGCTGAGCGCCGAAGACGTCTCTCTGAGTCTCTTTGTCTTTACTGTGCAGCTCCGTCTTACACCATCAATGCCTGTCCCGAACGTCCGGGAAAACTCCAAACCCTAGCTCGCCCAGGAGAGGGCCGGCTAGGAGTAATGATCTCCTCTCCATCTCCTCATGATTGTAATCTCCCAGTCTCGCTTCAAGTTGCTCAACGTTATCGGAACGTCATTGCTCTCCTTGATTCCGGAGCAGCTGGGAACTTTATTACTGAAGCCTATGTTAAACGGTGGTCCCTACCCACCGAGAGACTTCCTTCCTCCTTTTCCTTAACTGCCGTGGATGGCAGTAAAATTTTTGATACTGTTATTGCTCTAAGGACTCTACCAGTTCGTCTGAGAGTGGGAGTTCTTCATTCCGAACTTATTTCACTTTTAGTGATTCCAAGAGCCACACATCCTGTGGTCCTGGGCCTTCCATGGCTCCGTCTTCACAATCCTACAATTGATTGGACGACTACAGAGGTTTGAACGACATTACCATCAAGAACCGTTATCCTTTACCCCTGATTACTGAGCTCTTTGACAGAGTTAGCGGAGCTACCATCTTTACAAAGCTGGACTTGCGAGGTGCATACAATCTCATCCGGATCCGTGAGGGTGACGAGTGGAAGACCGCCTTTAACACCCGTGACGGACATTATGAGTACCTCGTCATGCCCTTCGGATTGAGCAATGCTCCAGCTGTCTTCCAGCATTTTGTCAATGAGATTTTCAGAGACATTCTATACCGTCATGTCGTGGTCTATCTAGACGATATCCTCATTTTTGCCAACGATTTAGAGGAACATCGTTTTTGGGTTAAAGAGGTTCTGTCCCGTCTCCGTGTCAATCATCTCTATTGCAAATTAGAAAAATGCGTCTTTGAAGTCAAGTCCATTCCGTTTCTAGGGTACATTGTGTCCGGTTCCGGACTAGAGATGGATCCTGAGAAACTACAAGCAATTCAGAATTGCCCGGTACCCTTAACCCTCAAAGGGGTCCAGAGGTTCTTAGGGTTCGCCAATTATTACCGAAAGTTTATACGAGACTTTTCCACCATTGTGGCGCCTATTACTGCTTTCACCAAGAAGGGTGCTAACCCGTCCAAGTGGTCTGAAGAAGCCATGCAAGCTTTTCATCTTTTAAAACAGAGGTTCATCTCTGCGCCTGTCCTGAAACAGCCTGACATCGACTCTCCTTTCATCCTAGAGGTGGATGCCTCCTCCGTTGGAGTAGGAGCGGTGTTATCTCAGAGGGCTAAAGATGGCCATTTACATCCTTGCAGTTTCTTCTCCCGGAAGTTCTCCCCAGCTGAGCGCAACTATGCCATTGGCGACCAGGAGTTGCTAGCCATCAAGCTCGCTTTAGAAGAGTGGAGGTATCTGTTGGAGGGAGCTTCTCATTTAATCACCATACTTACAGACCACAAGAACCTTTTATACCTGAAGGGCGCACAATGTCTCAACCCTCGTCAGGCCAGATGGGCACTTTTCTTTTCCAGGTTCGACTTTAAACTCCAGTTCTGTCCGGGCTCTCAGAATCGCAAGGCCGATGCCCTTTCCCGCTCATGGGAGCAAGAAAATGAGTCATAGTCTTCAGACAAGCATCCTATTATAAATCCGTTGGCATTCTCCACGGTAGGGATGGACTCTACGCCCCCATCAGGGAAAAGTTTTGTGAAGCCGATGCTAAGGAAGAAGCTCATGCATTGGGCCCATGCTTCCCGTTTTGCCGGACATACAGGTATCCAAAAAACCCTGGAGTTTATCTCTAGGTCCTATTGGTGGCCAACTCTGAAAAAGGACGTCTTGGAGTTTATTGCATCTTGCCCAAAGTGTGCCCAACATAAAGTATCCCGCCAGTCGCCTGCGGGGCAACTGGTTCCACTATCCATTCCCCGTCGACCATGGACCCACTTGTCGATGGATTTCATTACAGACTTACCCATGTGCAACAAGTTCAATACCATCTGGGTGGTAGTTGACCGGTTCACCAAGATGGCACACTTCATTCCTCTCACCGGTCTTCCGTCAGCTTCCAAGTTGGCTCAAGTATTCATACAAGAGATCTTCCGACTCCACGGTCTTCCTGAAGAAATTATCTCAGATCGAGGAGTTCAATTCACAGCCAAATTCTGGCGAAGTTTATGTCAAGTCCTCCAAGTCAAGCTAAAGTTTTCCACGGCTTACCATCCTCAGACCAATGGTCAAACCGAGAGGGTGAATCAGGACTTGGAGGCCTTCCTCCGCATCTATGTGTCCTCCTCTCAAGATGACTGGGTTCAATTACTTCCCTGGGCCGAGTTCTGTCATAACAACCAGTATCATTCTTCATCTGCTTCAACACCATTCTTCACTAACTTTGGATTCCACCCTAAAGTTCCTGAGTTCCAACCGCTTCCAGCAACTTCTGTTCCCGCAGTGGATATCACCTTGCATCAGTTTGCCAATATCTGGAAGAGCGTACGATCAGCTCTGCTCAAGGCATCGTTCAGGTACAAGAAGTTTGCGGATAAGAAGCGTCGAGCAGTTCCTGCTCTCAAGGTGGGTGATCGGGTATGGTTATCCACGAAGAATTTGAGGTTAAGAGTTCCCAGTATGAAGTTTGCACCTCGCTATATCGGTCCTTTCAAGATTGAACAAGTCATCAATCCTGTTGCTTACAGACTCCAGTTGCCTCCCTTCTTAAAAATACCCAGGACATTCCATGTTTCCCTGTTGAAACCGCTGATCTTGAATCGGTTTCATTCCTCACTTCCTCCAACTCCGAAAGTCCAAACTCAACGAGGCGTTGAGTATGAAGTGGCCAAGATCCTGGACTCACGTCACCGTTACGGTCAACTACAATATCTTATTGACTGGAAGGGTTATGGTCCTGAGGAACGTTCATGGACCAATGCTTCTGATGTCCATGCTCCTGCCTTGGTCCGGAGATTCCATTCCAAGTTTCCTCAAAAGCCAAAGAAGTGTCCTGGGGCCACTCCTAAAGGGGGGGGGTGCTGTCACGATCCGGGTATCTGGACGCCATTTCTTACCCATCAGATGCCTCCTAAGGCTGGCTCAGCGCTCCAGGACCGGATCCCATCTGTTATCCTAATGTTCACATTCCTGCATCCTCTCCTGTCTCTCTGAGACGCTGTCACAGTAACGCCTTATTACATCTGGCATGGCGTCTCCCGCGGCCTCCGCCGCCGTCCCTGAGCTTCTGCATGCAGAGTGTCAGAGTGGCGATTACGTCAGCCGCGGCCTCCGCTGTGTCCGCGTGGTTGGATGTGCACTTGTCAGCTTGGCGTCTCCTGTCTCCAGTGGCCGGCGCCGCCATTACTGTTTTCATTACCACATGGATTACAAACCAAACTTCCCTCCAAGTGTCTGCATGGGCGCAGCCATCTTGGATTCTGTCAGCTGATCATTTCCTCCAATCTGTTGTCAGTATTGTTAATCTGCATAATTGCCTAGCCAATCCCTTCCTTGCTGCAGGTATAAATACACTGTGCCTGAGCAAGGAAGGCGTCAGTGCTTTGGTTGTCAAACCTAGTTCCTGTTTGTCTCTCTCCTGTGATTGTCTTCCAGGTTCCAGCTCCTGTCTCAAGACTTCCACCATAGAGACCCGCACCAGCATTCCACCTGCGGTGTAGCCTGACTCTCCAATCCATTGTGGATTCATCTGTTTCCAGCTACAACATTACCTGCTTCCAGCTCAGCTTCCAGCAGAGTACAGCTTCCCTTAAAGGGCCGGTGTCCTTTCTACACTTTACCACTCTCCACCGGTATTATTATTTCTCCGCTCTCAAGTTCTACATTTCAGTTCATATTTCATCGCTCCCAAGTTCATTTATTATTTAACTGGTTCCAGCCAGTATCCACTCCGTGCTAACAACAGTCTGGTTCCAGCCAGTATCCACAGCAGCTGTTTTACCTTCAGCAACCCAGCTTTTCCTGGAACACCAGCTGGCACAATCCTGGGTTATCTCCATTGCTACAGTCGGGCCTGGTAAGGACTTTCCATCTAGAAGATCATAAGAACTATCTCACACTACCAGTGCCCTGTGGCTCCTGCCATCCTGTAGTACCCAGGAACTGTATTTATTATTTGCTGACTTTTACGTTTTCTTTTACTGCTGCTGTGTTGCGGAGTTGTCATAATAAACATCATTGACTTTTATCCAAGTTGTCGTGGTCACGCCTTCGGGCAGTTATTATTCATGTTACTTACATGTCCAGGGGTCTGATACAACCTCCCAGGTTCCGGTACATCTCAGCCCCTACAACTGAGGCTGCCTCCCGTCAGCTCAGGCCCTCAGTTGTGACAATGGCAATCATACATTACCAGGAAAGCCCAGGAACAGAGCATTTTCTTCCTCATGGAGAGGGTCAGGTAGGCAAGTTTGCTTTGGAGGGGGAGGATTCTACAGTGCATAATGCAGAAAGGGCGGAGCAGGTGTTCCAAAGCCTCTCTACCCACTACATCATGTGTCATGTGACTATGGTTGGCACATAACACTGTGTCAGGCATTCCCAACCACGGTCCTCAAGGCACACTAACAGTGCAGGTTTTAGTGATATCCAGGCTTCAGCACAGGTGACTTAATTAGTAGCTCAGTTATTTTGATTTAACCATCTGTGCTGCAGCCTGGATATCACTAAAACCTGCACTGTTGATGTGCCTTGAGGACCGTGGTTGGGCACTGTGTAGTCACAATCTCATGACATTGTGGAAACGCTCCAGAATTAAAATGATTAATAGCTGACTGAAGAAACAAACCAAGGGAAAATTATAATTACCAATTACCATCTTTTTCATGGGATTGCTGCTTTAACAGAATGCACAGAGTCAATTCTATTGCCTTTGAGCCATTGAAGCTTACAATAACTAAACAGGCATGCTAGCACAGGGAACAAATGGTTAAGAAGTAACAGACAACAGCAGATACTTGGCTAGCATTAGAAGACTTTTCCCCAAGGGCAGTCTTGTATCCACGGGTTGATGTCTGAACATGAACACATCTTTCAGGTCTTGAAGATCATTTCAGGAAAGGTCTTGAATTACTAAAGGTCAATCAGTAAAACAAACAAAATGCTCTTTAGTGTTTAATATCATCTTGGACTGTTTCATTTAAATTTAATACTGTGCTAGATTAATAGCGCATGAGTCATTAGATGTCAAACACATAGATTTCAGGCAAATTAATATGTGGCAAAAAGTGATCTAATTTTCCCAATCTCTTGCCAATTATTTACTGGTTCAGTGTATTGAGGGTAGTATCCACTTGCTTTCCAAACACTGCTAAATGGAGGATGACTTAATATTACAAGGTGTTGGCCACAGCCTTCCAATTATACTGTCACGACTGTGGTACACTGGTAGCTCATGTCATTGGACTGGTATCTGGGGTTGGGGATGGGTTAGAGGCAGTATACAAGAAACTTAGTGGCTTAATAAAATTCCTACTCATGGGGTGGACTATGAGAGGTGACCTGTTTGAAGCTGGAGACTTTAGAAGTGGCGACCTGCTTGAATCAGGTGAGAGGTTACCTGGTTGAGACTCTTAGTCTGGAGTGTAACTGAGTTGGGTCATCGCTCATGGGATTGAGAAACAGTAAGACAGGGACACAGTTTTAGGAAGGGAAACACAAGTAATCAAGGCCCTGCTCATGGGGAAAAGGCAGGCACATATGGTGGCACTTACTGGGAAGAAGAGATAGCAGCAATGTCAGAGGAGTTATTAGGGCAGACAGATGAAGAGGTGACATTGAGAACACATTTCATGCCATGCAGAATTATGGCTAGTCTAATAGAATGTGTGAGAGTGTACTACAGGTCAGGAGTAGCATGGGTAAAATCCTAGAGGTGGGAATACAAGGAGGTAATCAGTGTGGTGGCGATGCAGCGGCCATTGGCAGAGCGGAAGGGGTCGGCGTGAGTATTGGTAAAAAAGGGGTTTGTAGGTCAGGGTGAGAAGATTCAACATGATTCTGTAGGAGACAAGGAATCAGTGTAGCGATAGGCAGTGAGAGTCAGCTGGACCCAGAGGGAAATAAAGCAACTAGGATAGAGTTAAGAGACAAAGGTGGAACTCGTTGCAAGTAACTGAGGTGAAAGATAAGGAACAAGGGAATGAGAGTGTTAAGGGGCCCATACATCAGGGGTGATTTGGATAATTCCCTGTTCCGCGGATGCCTGGGTCGGGGAATAGGGGAAATCCCCGATTCGCCAGTTCTGACCAAAAAATGGCCTGGATCGGCGAGTCAGGGATTTTTAACATGCAGTATTTTCCAGATTCCCTGGCCAATCATCTTTTGATTGGCAGATCGGCATCGGGGTATCGCCCCCCTAATGTATGGCCCACATTAGTTGCTTCCAAGGTGAGAATGACTGGGTCCTGAACATGATGTGGAAGTGGAATCTGCGGGAATGAGAAAGGTAATCACTACGGGGCGTGAAGAAGAGGGAAGAGTCAACCCCCAGGCTGCAGACTTGATAGACAGAGGAGAATGTGTTCCATTCAATGGATAAGGAGGTAAGGTAACTCAGCAGTGGAGAAGACAACAATTTCAGTTTTAGACATATCAAGCTTCATAGCTTGCTGAGATATCCGGAATGAGATGTCTGATAGACAACAGAAAAAAAAACAAGTAGGGAGGGAGAGGCCAAGGCAGGAATAAATAATCTGATTATCATCAGCATACAAGTGATGTATAGAGGCCAAATGAGCTGTTGAGATCACCAAGTTTGGGGGTGTACAGGGGAGGAGTAGAGGGCCAACAACAGATCCTTGGGGAACTCCCAGAAGTAGATACAGAAAAGAAGCAGTTGGTGAGGGAGGAGGTAAACAAGGAGAGGACAGTGTCACAGGTTGAGAAATGGATGGTTTTCAAGAGAACAGGGTGGTCAATACTATCAAAGGCAGGAGCGAATTCAAAAACCATAAGAAGTTACTCTAAGAAGTTACTCTATGTAGCAGTGAGAAGTTCACTAATGACATTGGAGATAGCTATTTCCATGGAGTAGAGGGAGCAAACCCCAAACTAAAGTGAGTCAATTAAAAAGTGAGAGGAGACAAAAAACGGTAAATGATGTTCATAAGAACAACCTGCTCAAAAAGTTTGGAAGCAAAAGTAAGAAGGAAGCTATAGTGGTAAATAGAGAGAGAGAGAAGCAGGGTTAAGAGATGGTGAGACAAGTGCATGTTTAAAGGATGAGGGGGATAGTTTGAGGTGATAGGCAAGGTGTCTTAGGAGAAAAGGGGCTGAAGAGGTGATAGAGGATTGGGTTAAGGTGTAAGGTGATGCAGAGAGAGAAGGATACAGACTTCATCTGCAGAAACCTTTTGCAAGGAGGAGAGGCAAAGGGTGAGGAGTGAGGAGAAAAAGGTTGGTACACAGAGATAGGTGGAAGATTTAACAGGTTGAGTAGACAGGAGGGAGGGGTGAGAGGGGATTGATGTGAGACGATGCTATGATGTAAGATTTGATTTTGGAAATGAAGTGACAAAGTCAATAACAAAGTCAAGAACACAGAATGGAACAAAGTAGTGATGGGGGAGCTAAAGGTGGCTGAGAGGTAAAGGAGGTTGGAGGAATAGGAGCCTTGAAGTAGGACTGTTTAGAGAATGACAAAGCAGAACTGTAAGAGGAGAATTAATTTGAAATGTCAGAAATCAGTGTGAGAGCACAAATTCATCCAGAGCTGCTCAGCAGTACGTGAACATGTGACTACTTAAGTACTTACCCATACACTGAGAATTGGGGGTGCAATATACAGGATTATGTGAATGCATAACATGCTTTACAGCATTTCAAAGTAAAAATATATGTCAAATAAGTCACACCCTGATCTACCCATCCCGAAAGCTCACACCAAGACAGATGTGTGTCTGTTCCCCTGATCCAGGGGGAAAGGTTCACGGCTCAAATGCAGGGGTGTGATGCCTTAAGTCATGTCATTATAGCTCTGTCCCCTACTGCTCAATGACATAAGTCCTCATGCAGCAGGGAGGCGAGTCTTCATGCAGCTGTGTATGGTGCTATGATGATTCTATTTGCAGCAGACCACATCCCCTAGACCCCGCCCAACACACACTTCTCAAGAAAGAGAAACAGGATCCTGGACTGTGGGCCTTCTCTCCTAAAAGTCACAAAGTAATTCCTTAAATATGTGAGTCTCCCTGACATTATGTGATAGCACGCAGGGTACTCCCAGGTCAGAGAGATGATTTTGTAATGTGGGGGCAGCAATTTTGTAGTCTGAACCAATATTGATTAGTTTGTAGCCAGTAATTATTTACCCAGTAAGCAGTGTCACTACTGAAGCATTTCATAACCAATATGTGTGAAGCATGACCACCATTCACTGCAGTCCAGTACCTTCTCTGAGATGTCACTGGTACAGAGTATATTGGCATTCTTACACTCACAAACGTCATGCGAAGGTGTTCATTTACCAAGCAGTGAAAAGAGTAGAGAAGCGGACCAGTGGAGGAGTTGCCTATAGCAACCAATCAGAATCTACGTATCATTTTATAAAATGTACTGTACTTGCTAAATGCTACCTCAAAGCTGATTGGTTACTATGGGCACCTTCTCCACTGGTCATCATAACTACAGTATTACAGTTCCCTCTCTACAACAATCAGCTGTTCTCGCACAAGAACACCAGGTGTAAAACTATTAGCATTTTATGATATCTTCCATCCAGTCTGAATTGCTAGGATGTCTGTGCTGGATACACAGGGCTTTATTCATGTTTGTATACAGATGCATTTGCGATTCTCTAGCCTATGGGGCTGCTAATGTTAGCAGGTGAAGCTACCGCCCAGAAATTAAGAGAGACGCCCACTGGACACATCGCAAACTCAACTGCAATTGGTACACATTTGCAGCCTATACGCAAAAACGAGGAACATTGAGGTTAAGGGTTGGCCTATGGCTATGCAGACAGGACACAGCGATAGCAACTCATACGCGACTCAGACTCCTGTCAATCACTTCCCCACGAAACCCTCATTGCGGGCAGGATCGCAGCGGCAGCTTGGCGCATGTACATTGAGATAGTGGCACATGCGCAGTCTGCAGATAATCGCTCCATTGCATAAACATCAGCCGTTGTGTACAAACCATACATGCCTACATTGTGGCTGCTCCAGGAGGGAGCAGCCAGGTCACATAGGAGGGGGCGTGGAGGAGACGGTACGGAGGCGGTACAGGGGTGTGGTAATGCAATTGCATCATCATAGACCCCTCCCGCTTTACAATGCCCATATTACCGGCATTGTAAAGCGGGGGGCTTACGCAATTTAACACGACTCGCGTCATAGCCACGCCCTTTTCTTTATGATGGGATACCGCTGTGATCAGGATATTCGGTGTGCGGTGGGGTCTGGCAGGTGTTGAGCGCAATGCGGGAGACTTCCCCACTTCCCCCGGGGGGCTGGGAGTGCTACTCGATTTTCGGAAGCCTCCCGTCCTTTCCGGGAGAGTAGGCGAGTATGGTACAAACATGAATTAAGCCCGCTGTCCTGGTTGGGACCAATTTACCCCTGCTAACCCTTCATTAAGGCAGCTATTTAGTTTAATACAAAAATATGTTATGCAAATTTAATTACTTGCCACTTGATTTATTGATTGATTGATTGAATAACTCATTAAGCCATTGCTTGTTACAGCGGCCTTTGTCCTTCTTGCTATGATCCTGGGTGCTATTAATATGGAGGCAAACGAAATGCCAAAGAAACTGGCAATCGCCATGGACACATCGAACGACGTGTTTGGGTCTAGTCAGAACACATATGGATATTCCTACTGGCTTCTACTTCTCAGCATATTCCTCAATGCTGCCACCATAGCAGTCATCTACTACTATCAACATGCACGGTACAGTGAGCAGAAGAAACAAGAAAGGCCTATGGAAACGGCAAGCCGGGATGTGATCTTATTCTAGGACTCCATGCAGAGGAAGTGACTTATTATTTCATTGCTTTTAATGAGTGTATCACCAGACGCTAACAATAAACCAGCAGGGACTTCTGGAGACCATCGCATTAGCAAATGAAAATGCTGCATGTTTACAACTCCAGTATTCCATAATTATCACATGGTTTAGGCTGGAGAGACTCGGTAAATGCTGCTCTCTGTCTCTATTTATATAACTGTATTATTGTCTTAGTAAATGTCTGCAGTACATTATATTCCCCAGTGTTGCACCTGTAGTGTGATGGCACCTACTATGGGTTACCATACCGCCGCCAGTATACCGGCGAGGTACTGTAGGTGATTCCCCCATAGAGGGACACCCATAGACGGCGAATAGAACCTGTGGCGAGCGTAGCTCACCACCGAGCCTGCAAGGGGCTTTATTGCGCTCACATCCTCCCCCCCCCACCCGCCAGCATTCCACCGCTCAGGATGCCAATGTCAGTATAATGACATTCGTCATCCCGTGCAGCGGGATACCATACCGATCCCCTACTAAGGAGCACCAATATGCACCGCAGTGCGACAATCCAAATTATGTTGTTCATTGCCCTAATATTTTTTATTTTACTTTGTTTTAGTATATACAGTATGTGCTTTTTGTGCTAAAAACTAATACCCCTTTCAGACATGCTCCAAATTCTATGGATTTTGCACATCAACGTGCATCATCCCGGGAATTTGGCATGTGTGAAAGGTCGCCGACTCTGCAATTGACCAGGGAAGACAACCCGGCTTAGGTCTGAAAGGTGTGACCCAGGAATTTGCTCCCGGCTCGCGCTCTGATTGGCGCTGTACTGGAAGGGGCGGGGCTGTCTAGAGGGGGCGTGCGCCGGCTGCCGTAGTCCGTCTTGCAGTGTAGTTGTAGAAGCAGCCGGCTCAGCTAACAGAGAGGTGGCCTGTTGTGGTGAGTAGGTGAGTGAGTGAATGAGAGAGTGTGTGTGTATATTACATGTACTGTATGTGTGTGTTTAAGTGTGACATATGTATGTGTAAGACGTGTGTGTGTGAGACATTTGCGAGTTTGACGTCTGTGTGTGTGTGTGTGTGTGTGTGTGTGTGTGTGTGTGTGTGTGTGTGAGACATGAGAGTAGCAGACCAGGCTTATGTCTGAAAGGGAACGACCCGAGAATTTCCCAGGTCTCAGGTTAAGTGTGAAAGGGGTCTCCAGCAAAAACCTGGGATTTTTCAAAGATGAAAAACCCGGGACTGAGCAGGGAAATTCCCGGGTCATATGTCTGAAAGGGGTATAAGTAGCACTGTTATACCATACTGTAAATGTCTTTGAGATGATTAAATAATGACATGTAGGAGTCTATATGAAATATTGCAAAAATGCTTTTAAAAATTGTAATGTGGACCGATCGCTGCATTCTCATGATGTCACCTGTTCCCGCTGAAGTGATTAATAGCGTTCTCAGTAAAGTCACTGTTTCCCAGTGGCGTCACAAGGCGGGTGTCGGGGGTGCGTCTCGCAACCGGGTGTGACGCCTATAAGGGGGTGACACTAATCTGTGGGCTCCTCCGCAGTTACAGGAGCCAGGTGCTGCAGCGTGAAAGTCTGCTACAGCACCCGGCTCCTGTCATAGAAGAGGAGCCGACAGCGCTCGGAGACAGTCTCCGGGGGCAGCCCAGTACAGCCCAGCACCCCCACAGATGCTGGACATGCCCCCGGAGTGACAATCCAGAGAGACCATGCCCCTTCATTTGCGGCCACCCCCCCTTTTTGCCGCATATCAAGGGTGCGCAACGGGTGTAACCACATCCGGTGACGCCTCTGCTGTTTCCTAGTGAGTTGATAGGCTGCATTCCCAGTGATGTCATTGTTTCCTAGTAGGTTGATAGGCTACATTCTCAGTGATGTCGCTGTTTCCTAGTAAGTTGATGGGCTACATTCTCAGTGATGTCACTGTTTCCTAGTAAGTTGATAGGCTACATTCTCAGTGATGTCACTGTTTCCTAGTAAGTTGATAGGCTACATCCTCAGTGATGTCACTGTTTCCTAGTAAGTTGATGGGCTACATTCTCAGTGATGTCACTGTTTCCTAGTAAGTTGATAGGCTACATTCTCAGTGATGTCACTGTTTCCTAGTAAGTTGATAGGCTACATTCTCAGTGTTGTCACTGTTTCCAAGTGAGTTGATAGGCTACATTCTCATTGGGGTGTGCTATGCGTGACCGGCGGTAAGGAGACCGCCGGTCAGCATACCAACGCCGGGATCCCGGCAGCGGAATCCCGGCAGGGGGTGGCGAGTTCAGCAAGCCCCTTGTGGGCTCGCTGCGCTTGCCACGCTGCAGGCTCGGTGGCGACCGACAGGTTGTATTCCTACTCTATGGGTGCCGTGGACACCCACGAGTGGGAATAGTCCCTGTTGGTTGGCATGGTTACCGTCGGGATTGTGAGGGGCGGGATGTAGGGGGAGGTTATGTGACCGGCGGTTTCCTGACCGCCGGTCACATAACTACATCCCTTCTCATTGATGTCACTGTTTCCTATTGAGTTGATATGCTGCATTCTCAGTGACATCACTGGTTCCTGGTGAAGTAATAGGCTGCGTTCTCAGTAATGTCACTGGTTCTTGGTGAAGTGACAAGGTACGTTCTTAGTGGTGTCGCTGGTTCCTAGTAAGTTCATAGGCTACGTTCTCAGTGATGTCACTGGTTCACAGTGAGGTTTTGTCTCATGACCATTAGTCCAGCACAAAAATGTCTGTCACTGCTATGAACAAGTGATTGAGCCAAGGCGGGGAAAGATTCAGGAGGCAATCTGGGAGATTTATAAATGACATGGCTCTTTTGCATTGACTAACAGAAAGTGTTGCAATATTGCCCAAAATGGGTGTAGATTGCGTAGAATACTGTATGATTAATATGGACATTATCACTGGCACAATTTTTACAAAGCAAGTTACTGAGACTTATTTAATGTACTGGTACAAAAAGCAATGATGTGCTGCAACCCATAGCAACTATTCAGATATTAAATTATAGCAGTCTGGTATATTTAAAGGGAATGGAAGCAACTATCTGAATGGTTGCTATGGCTTACAGTCCTTGTGTTCTACTTGTGCTGTTTTAGTATATGGCCATACTGCATACTTGCCTACTCTCCCGGAATGGGCGGGAGGCTCCCGAAAATCGGGTGACCCTCCCGGCCCCCCGGAAGAGCAGGCAAGTCTCCCGATTTTTTAGGGGCCCCCCTGCCCGGCCGCCCACTTAGTGAGTAAAGTGGGCGGTCCGGGCAGTCGATGACGCGATTCTTGCTGAATCGCGTCATCATAGCAACGCCCCCTGCTGTATAATGCCGGTAATCGCGGCATTACATAGCAGGGGCGTGGCTTAAATGATGTGCCACGATAACCCCGCCCCTGCACCACCTCTGCCCGCCCCTGTTCTGCCTCCGCCCCGCCCCCTATGCGTGTCATAACCCTGCCCCGCCCCCCTGCTGAGCCGGCCTGGCTGCTCTCTCTCGGAGAGAGCAGCCAGGATGTCGGCATGTATGCCCTACTGTGACATACTGTACGGTAACGTGGTACAAGGACACAATATAGTGATACTATATGAATGCTAAATATTGTAATAGCACAGGCAACAGACAGTCTGGGCTGCATGTGAGGGATGAGCCCAGTAGGGATCACTAGCCTTCTAACAATGGTAGATAATTATTTGTTTGTTCACCATGCTTGCATACAATTACAGTCACCCAGCTTTATTTATTTCTCATAAGCTTAACATATTCAAGAAAAGAAAAAAAAAGCTTATGGCTCATCCACAGTTAAATAAGCAAAGATCAGGATTAGAAACCGCTTCGGTGAAAATTTTGAGTTGTGTATATCAGGGCTGAGCAGCAATGGGTGAGTGGGTCTCGTTCTCTCACAGTTTTCCCAATTTCCTGTTCAGAACGCAACTTCAGAATATGCTTTTGTGGGTGTGCCCTCATGGCTACATGGTTAGCGAGGTTTGAAAAAAGACAAACGTCCTTAAAATAAATTGTTATGGTATACAGTATTTCTTCTCACAGGTTCTACAGTATATGCACTGTAATCACTCATATTTTAGATTTTAAACTGATTTGTACCCTTTGTAACTTTTACTTACCGGTAGTTTTGCTGATGAAAAATTTGAAAATTGGGACTTTTTTTTAATTAAAATACAAATTCTAGTCACATTACCCTTATGGATCTCTTTAAGAGAATTTTTAAATGAGAATGGCTTGGAGGAAATGTACAGCAACACACTACTGGTTCCGTCATGTACTGCGTTCCAGAAGGAACTCCATGTATAAGCCATTGCATTTAAGGCATAATTCAGACCTGATGTCTGGGCTGCTAATTTTGCTGCCCTGCGTTCATAGGGGGTAATTCTGAGTTGATCGCAGCAGGAACTTTGGAGGTCAATCTGAGTTGTTCGCTCGCTGACGTTTTTAGCAGAATTGCGATCAGGCTAAAAACCGGCAGTTCTGCGCATGCGTATGGGCCGCAGGGCGCACACGCTAAGTACTTTCACATAAAACTATACAATTTTACACAAGGCCGAGCGACACTTTTCAGTTGCTCTGCTGATCGGTGAGTGATTGACAGGAAGTGGGTGTTTCTGGGTGTTAACTGAGCGTTTTCCGGGAGTGTGCTAAAAAACGCAGGCGTGCCAGACGAAAACGCAGGAGTGGCTGGGGAAACGGGGGAGTGGCTGGCCGAACGCAGGGCGTGTTTGTGACGTCAAACCAGGAACCAAACAGTCTGCAGTGATCGCAATCTAGGAGTAGGTCTGGAGCTACTCAGAAACTGCAGGGAAATATTTATTAGCAGAACTGCTAACCTTTCGTTAGCAATTCTGCTAAGCTAAGATACACTACCAGAGGGAGGTGGCCTAGCGTGTGCAATGCTGCTAAAAGCAGCTAGCGAGCGAAAAAACTCGGAATGAGGGCCCATGTGCACTGCAGGGGAGGCAGATATAACATGTGCAGAGAGAGTTAGATTTGGGTGGGGTGTGTTCAATCTGCAATCTAAATTGCAGTGTAAAAATAAAGCAGCCAGTATTTACCCTGCACAAAAACAAAATAACCCAAATCTAACTCTCTCTGCACATGTTATATCTGCCTCCCCTGCAGTGCACATGGTTTTGCCCAACTGCTAACAAAATTCCTGCTGCGATCAACTCAGAATTACCCCCATAGTCGCCGCCCAAGAGGAGTGTATATTCGCCCATGCAAGTGTGCAATCGCATCTGTACGCCGAGCTACAAATATCCCTCAGTCAGCGGAACAGCTGCAAATCCGTACACACCTCACTCACCATCTAATGTTTTTACCAGTGTGTGCAGTGTGTGCGTAGCCCAGGACTTACTCCTACAGTGCGATCAGAACGAGCTGATTGGGGCCAGAGCTGACGTCACACACCCTCCCTGAAAACGCTTGGGAACGCCTGTGTTTTCCCTGACACTCCCAGAAAACGGGCAGTTACCACCCACAAACGTCCACTTCCCGTCAATCAGCATGCGAATGGCTGTGCGATTGAAATTGTCGCACCAGCTTGTTGCTGTTCGGCGATGCCTGTGTTGTTTGACGTGCGTGCGCAGTCTATCGATAATCGTCCGCTTTGCGAAAACGCACAGCAGCGGTCAGGTCTGAATCGGGCCCTTAGTTACTGCAGGATGTACAGTGCCGAGATATATTACCTGCATGTAGTAGATGTGTGATACATTTTCCCATGTACAAAGGACCTCATTCAGTATTAGTTGCAGTTTTGCTATTTTAGCAAAACTGCCACTGCATAGAATCGCATGCTGGGGGCCGCAACCCACAGGGCAAGGCCGTCCAGCATACTAATCACACCGCAATTAAACCATGGTCGCAGCAACTAGGGTCAACCCCTGCGTACGCAGCCATTTTTCCTTTGCAGCGGCCGTGTGTGACATCATGTGGCTGCCCCTAAAATGGTGTGGAAATGCCTCCGTTGTCTGGACCACTCCCCCTCAACATGGTGTCCTTCCGGGATGCGACCGCTATGAAACTGCCCTGGCTCATGTGCTGTGGCCGCAGCACGTGCACAAATGCCTGAAAATCGCTCATTTTTGGACATTTGCGTTCCTTACTGAATTAGGCCCTAAGCATGAAAAATGGAAAAAAAAAATCCTACCTAGAAATTCCTTCTTGCTTCTGAAGCAGATGAATCATAAAGATAATAATTGCTATACCAGTAATATTAAAGGATAAACCTGATAGATGCAGTTTTACTGACCATAGAAACAACCAACATTTCCCAACAAGGAAATAAATGAAAAGATGATCAATAACTTATACAGAGCTTATCTTAAGTAGAATACACCCTATAGGGCTTTTGGATTGTCTAACTGGCACTAGACCGAGGAAAGTGATTTGTTGGAAAGATATGAGGTTTTCATTACAGTATGCATCACTTTATGTATATTTACATGATTTTATTATCTCACTTTAAGGCAGATGTACAGAGCTGGCCCTAATCAATATGATGACCTAGGCAAGATTTTGGCTGGTGCCCCCTATCACTGCTGCTAGTTCCACCTCTGACCCTGCGCCCCTTTCCCAGCACCATCACCCCTCAGTCACAGCAGTCCTCATTTTGGTGCTCCTACCCCCTATATATTAAATAGGAACAGTGCGCACATTCTGCGCGCAGCCCAAAAAGGGGTGTGTTTTTTTTGTGAACGGGCATGACCGCACAATAGAACCCCCAATTCCAATTACGCCACACAGTAGTGCAACTTTATTCACATTATATCATGCGATAGTGTCCCTTCTTCATGTTACATCACACAGTAGTATCACTTTACGTTATATACGTTACTCCTCACAGTAGTGCCCCTTATTCACATTATATCACTCTGAATTGCCCCTTATTCACATTACACCACACCATATTGCTCTTTATTCCCATTAGACCACACAGTAGTGCCTTTTCTATACGTTACGCCACACAGTAGAGCACCTTATACACATATTGCCACACATTAGTAATGCCTTTATACACATAATACCATACAGTAATGTCCCTTACACATATCACACACATTATTAATGTCCTTATAAATATAATGCCTCTTACACATTATGCCAACCTTTTTTAATGCCCTTATATACATAATGACACACATAATGCCCCTTACGCATACAGTATGTCGCACATTATTAATGCATTTATACACATGACACCAGGGCCGCTGCAAGGTAATTTGGCACCCTAGGCAAAACGTATGCCACCCCCCCCCCCCTCCTTCACACACACCCTTAGGTGAAAAAGTGTGGAGGAGATAGATCTGTGTCAGGGTTCAGCTTCACCGCACCATGCTGGCACTGCGCGGTGACCTGTTATTGGCTGGCTGGTGAACTTGTTCCTGTGCACAGTGTGGGACCTCACGCAGCTGCTGCCACTGTCATTGGTCAATGGATGTAGGGGCGTGTGCGAGAGTGGTAATGTATCTGCAGGGTGCAGTGTGTACAGTGGCTTCCAGATGCGTAGCGGAGACCATGGTGGATAATGTGTATTGGACCCGCTCCCTGTGGGTGGCGGCTGAGGGGCTCCCAGATTAAGATGTGGATGGCCGAGCAGCTCTGGTCTGGCATTACTACATCAGAGACAAATGAAGTTGCAGATAAATATCACTAGTGGATCTTGTCCCTGCTGCAGAGGCATGATTGCCAGACCATGCTGTGGCACAGGGTGAGCTCAGTGGGGAAGTATGACTTGTTCCTGGGAGAGAGGACGGCTTCCCTGTCACTGCTACAGTAGTGTCTGTTATTCACATCACGCCTCACAGTTATGTCCGTTGCTCACATTAAGATGCACACTAGAGCCCATTGTACACATTATACCACACAGTAGTGCCCCTTACACATTATGCCTGCACCACCCCCAACACCTCTTCCCTCCAGTGAACTGAAAAATAAGGTTGTAAACAGAATAGCTTTCAATCTAGCATGAAGAGAGCAAGCAATAGGATTGCCAGATCTAGAGTTATAGTGCCTAATTCAGAGTTGATTGCAGCAGAAAATTTGTTAGCAGTAGGGCAAAACCATGTGCACTGCAGGGGGGGGGGGGGGGGGGGGGGAGATATAACATGTGCAGAGAGAGTTAGATTTGGGTGGGGTGTATTCAAACTGAAATCTATATTGCAGTGTAAAAATAAAGCAGCCAGTATTCACCCTGCCTAGAAACAAAATAACCCACCCAAATCTAACTCTCTCTGCACATGTTACATCTGCCCCACCTGCAGTGCACATGGTTTTGCCCAACTGCTAACAAAATTGCTGCTGCGATCAACTTTGAATTACCCCCATAGAGAGGAAGATCCTTAATGTAAACAGTGATAGGGGGATTATAATCACACACCTGCTATGCCAGTGTTTTTCAACCACTGTGCCGTGGCACACTAGTGTGCCCTGAGCAGTCTCCAGGTGTGCTGCCATAGAAGCAGAGCCAGGCCCGTCAGTGTGCTGCCGCTACTGAGGCCCTGGAATGATCAATACTGATGGGTTTAGTGGTTGCAGAGCCAGTTCAGAGACTTTTCTTTTGGGGGGGTGCATTTTAAGCATGTACCCTGACTCCCCTTTACAGTTTTTTTATTTTTATTTTTTGATAGTCACATGGATTATTCCAATTTCTATATATATCTAAGGGCGGATGTACAGATGGAGCCACGCTAATCGTGGCTCCATCTGCGACTAGGTGCGCTCCGCCGGGAACGAATGGGACGCACGTGCGTCGTAGATGTGCCCCATTCACTTTGAATGGGAGCATCTGTGTACGCTTGGCGACGGGCCGAGGCGCACCTAGGCATGCCTCTCGCCCCTGTCTGCATAGCTCCATCTGTATGACATCTAGGTTTATAACAGTCGGCCAGCGCATTTAGAGGAAAAGGAGGGGTTTGAAGGATCCCTGTCCAGGGATTTCTACTGAAAGAAGCCCAAAGGCTTCTTTTGGCAACACCATTTATAGATGGTGTTGCCTATTGGGCACAATTTTCTGGAGCTTTGTGCAATAAAAAAAAAAAAAAAAAAAAGGTAAAAACTTTGAAAACTGAATTTTTCTTTTTAGTGCAGTTTAGTGTTAGTATGTACAATGCAAAATGTGTTAAATGCATGTCTACAAACTCACTCACAGGTTACAGTAAAAGCACTGATGAAACTAGAGCTGCCTGGGAGATTGCAAGGCACCCATTCCTAGTCATCTACCTTCAAGAAACATGCCTTTCTGCATGGGTCAAACAGCACCAGACCCTGCAGAAAGTTGGCACTGGAAGGCACCAATAGCCATGTGGCAGCCACAACCTGGTGTCCAAACCTCCAGCCACTTACCTGGGTGAGACAGGGCAGGGAGTACATTCTGCCTGGTGGTGTGTGCTGATTAGCCCAGGTGTAGTGACCAGGGAGAGGGGACAGGATCACGTGTGATGCTGCTATTACTTATCTAAAGGTGGGTACACACTATTAGATATATCTGCAGATCAATTGATCTGCAGATATATCTATGTACGGATCGGGCAGTGTGCTGTGCATACACACTGCCCGATCCGTCGGGGGACTGACGTCATGAACTGGGCAGGCGGGCGCTCCCGCCCGCCCAGTTCACCTGTCAATCACCGCCGGCCGCCGCAGCATGTGTACGGGCGGTCGGACGACCGCCCCGTACACACACAGCGACGGGCCAATATATCGTTGGATATATTGGCTGTCGGCTGTGCTGCGCGGCCGACGCGATACGTCTGTGAACGACGGAGTTCACAGACGTATCGCCCGTACACACTGGCCGACAGTCCCGCGATGTATCGGCCGTTCAAGAGAACGGCCGATACATCGACCAGTGTGTACGGGCCTTAACTCTGCAAAGTGCGTCTCCTAGAGCTAAACTTTTAGCAGCTTCCTCCCCCAGGATCCCTGAAAAGCCCCCAGCCCTGGATGCCTGGCTTGTGCAGGAGCTATGTGTTCTTAGCCCAGCAGTTCTAGGATCGGAGGTGTCTCCACAGCAGAAATAACTTTACAGATATTGCTGCCCTTCCCACCACCTCTGGCCTCCTATCCTCCGTTCACAGAACAGCAGCGTAACCTTGCAAAAAAGCTAATCTGTTCTTAGATGAAAGGCTCCTGGGGGGAGTGAGTACAGATAAGGAGACAGTGGGAGCAGGAGAATGAGACTGGCCAGAAGAGCTGCCATGCAGTGCTGATATACTGTAACTCACCGTCACAGCACACAAGGGATCCGCGGCTAGGCCAGCATCAGATTTACACCAGTCTCTAGCTCTGGCCCGGGGCAGGTGGTGTTTAGGCTTGGCATGTCAGATAGGAGTTAGAACATTTAGAAAGGGTTTAGGGGGGCGGGTCTGTTTAGAAAGAGATTTACCTCATTGGTGGCTGGTCTTAAGGGAGGGACCAGCCACAGGAGCTTGGCTGCCGCTGAACGGAGATCAGGTTTGCCTGACAGCGGGTTCTTTATGCTGCATCAGGTGAGTGGCGAGCGATCGGTATGCACAGACACAATGTACACCAAGCTGTGCCCCCTGCACCCCCCATGTTGTCACAGCCTTGTTATGACACCATTCTATCCCCTGGCCGCGGGTCCACTGCATTCACCTTCTACTGTCACTTATCCACTGTTTTCTCCTGGGCAGACTCAGCGAGCCGCCCCTTCAGATCCCCCGCCCATAGGCAGCTGCCTAAAGCTGCCTAATGAGAGCGCCGGCCCTGCATGACACACATAATGCCATTTACACATATGCCGAACACTATTGCACAATGAACCTACCAACCCGTACACAGCACTCACATGGCTGCTAACACTGTGACCTCTGCCTCTGCTTGGATACAGATGTGTCCTCATAGATCTTGTCTCAATATGCCATGCAGCTCCCGTCCAGCTCTGCTAACTTTTTTTGCAGAAAATGCATCTTATTTTCATTGCTATGTGACTAGGACACACAAGCAGAGCCTGCTGACTAAAATGATCTATATTCTGTGTGTGCGGCTGTGGCTGTATCTGCATACAAAATGTTATCTGTCACATGATTCAAGAAGAGAAAGAAAATGTCCGAACTGTGGTGCACAAAGTGTTACACAATAGCTAAAATATTACTTTTATTAGTATTCTGAATATAAAAGGTATTCGTAAAAACCAAAATTTATTTAAAAAGAAGTATTGAAGTGTCAAAAAGAGATGAAAAGGTGTGTTAAAAGATCGCTGTATGTGAAAAGACTCCATGAAGTATTTCTATGAATAATCCAAGAAATGAGGGGAGAAATCTGTGCTAGATATATTTATGTTATAATATAATATCTGGTCTTAAGCATAGTATCATCTCCAAAAAGTATTGATGACTATTGGATCAAGAGAACCCTATGAGCTCATCTTTTACATGTAGCTATACACTTTATAATATGCCCTATTCCCCATTAGTCTTTTCACATATAGCGATCTTTTAACACACCTTTTCATCTCTTTTTGACACTTCAATACTTCTTTTTAAATAAATTTTCGCTTTTTACGAATACCTTTTATATTAAGAATACTAATAAAAGTTATATTTTAGCTATTGTGTAACCCTTTGTGCACCACAGTTCGGACATTTTCTTTCTCTTCTTGAATCATGTGACTGTATTCTTTATGTGTCTGTGGTAGCACCCCCCATTTTTTGATAATTTCAGAATGAAACTAAATCAATAAATTCTTTTGGGGGTCTCAACTCAATTATACATAATTGTACTTTGGCTTGTGCGCCCTTATCCCCAGTATACAAAATGCCATCTTACAGTGATTTCCAGGAATACATTTCATATGCAGATACAGCCACAGTCACACACAGAATATAGGCATGCCGCATATCATTTTAATTAGCAGGATCTGCTTGTGCCCCTAGGCATGCCAAATGCCCTAGGCATTTGCCAAGTTTGCATATGCCTATGGCCGGCTCTGCAGATGTATCCAGCCTTGGAGAGTGATAAAGTGGAGAGAGATAAAGTGCCAGCCAATCAGCTCCTAACTGCCATATTACAGGCTGCATTTGTAAAATGACAGGAGCTGATTGATTGGTACTTTATCTCTCTCCACTTTATCACTCTCCAAAGCTTAGTACATCTCCTCTTGTAGTGTATGTAGAATTGAGCTTTACAACAAAGTGCACCCGGAGGTGTAAATACGGGTTGGGGCTGATATGCCGGCGTTCGGGATGCTGGCGGTCAGAATACCAACAGTGGCATCCCGATATTTAGAATCCCAACAGGGATTGGATATGTGTGCTAGCCCCCTCCCCCCTTACCCTCCTAAACCTAACCCTCCTTTACCACAGCCTAAGTCTAACCCACCCCCCCTGAAGCCATAACCTCCCCGGTGGTGCCTAAACCTAGCCACCCCTTCCCGCAGACTAAACCTAAACCCCACCACCACATCCTGCGCTTTCCTCTCCAGCGATCCATGAGATTTTTGGAGATCCATGCAATTGTGATAGGCATTTCTGGATGGTTACAGTTGGCCAACAGGCGGGGGTGGGCATGTCAGTGTCAGGGACTACGTCTAAAGACGCCTGTTCCTCTGACACCAGCAGCCATGGTCTATCCAGTGGCGTAACTACTGCCCCCGCAGCCCTCGCGGTGGCTTGGGGGCGAGGGGCTGCGGGGGCGCCGCCACTGATTTAGCGCAGATTGACATGCGGACGAGCGTCCGCATGTCAATCTGTTCTCACTAACACTCCCTGCTGTAAGGATGGACACGGAGGGCCCAGCGCGCGCCTCTCCTGCGTCCCTCCTGCGTCTCCGGCGGGTCTAATAAAGGAAGTGCCGTTCGTGAGCTCTGATTGGCTCACGAACCGGCACTTCCTTTAACAGACCCGCCTGAGACCCAGGAGGCGGGACACAGGAGAGGCGCGCGCTGTGCCCTCCTTCGTGTCCCTCCTTCACAAAACAGAGGGTGAGCGCGGGGGGCACGCACTGGGGGAGCATATGTGGCACTGAGGGGGTATATATGGCACTGGGGGGGTGTATGTGTACCTGGCACATGGGGGGGGGCTATATTTGGCACTGGGGGCACGTGAGTACCTGGCACTGTGGGGGAATATCTGGCACTGGGGGCATATGTGGCACTGGGGGGGTATATGTGTACCTGGCACATGGGGGGGCTATATTTGGCACTGGGGGCATGTGAGTACCTGGCGCTGTGGGGGAATATCTGGCACTGGGGGTATATGTGGCACTGGGAGGGGGTATATGTGTACCTGGCACATGGGGGGGGCTATATTTGGCACTGGGGGCATGTGAGTACCTGGCACCGTGGGGGAATATCTGGCACTGGGGACATATGTGGCACTGGGAGCACAGCCCTAGCAACAAGCACTACCCCCTAGCAACGAGCATGACACCCAGTGCATGAAACCCCTGGCAACGAGCATGACACCCAGTGCATGAAACCCCTGGCAACGAGCATGACACCCTGAGCATGAAAACCCCTGACACCGTGCATGGAACCAAGAGCATGAAACCCCTGGCAATGAGCAGGTAATTTAAAAGTAATTAGAAGCCTTACTGTAGGACTTAATGTGTAATGGGCATTACGGTGTGTGCATAATGTATCACGGACATTGCGGTGTGTGTCATAATGTGTCACAGGCATTACGGTGTGTGGCATACTATATCACGGGCATTGTGGTATGTGGTATAATGTCTCAGGGGCATTGCAGTGTGGCATAATGTATAACGGGCATTGCGGTGTGTGGCATAGGGTATAACGGGCATTGCAGTATGTGTCAGGCATTACGGTGTGTTGTATACTATATCACGGGCATTGTGGTATGTGGTATAATGTCTCAGGGTCATTGCAGTGTGTGTCATAATGTGTCACAGGCATTGTATGTGCTATAATGTATCAGGGGCATTGCAGTGTGTAGCATAATGTATAACGGGCATTGCGATTCCTGTCATAATGTGTCACAGGCATTACGGTGTGTGGCATAATGTGTCGGGGGCATTACGGTGTGTGGCATAATGTGTCGGGGGCATTATGGTGTGTGCATATTGTGTCATATGCATTATTGTGTGTGGCATAATGTCTAAGGGCCATTGCAGTATGTGGCATAATGTATACTGGGCATTACTATAAGGAGGAAAAATTACAAATAATGTAAGGGGCATGAATCAGGATTATTTTTCTTTCCTGTGGTGGCCAACGTCTGGGCGTGCAGGTTGCAAAACTGGGGTATAAGGTAGTCTTTTCCTGCAATGCCACGCCCCTTTATGCGAAGCCACGGCCATCCCAACGAAGCAACGCCCCCTTTTTGCTGCCCGCGTGCATCTTTCTCCTTTTAATAGTACCAATTATGGGGGATGGGGGCGCAGGGGGAGAAAAATTTCTAGTTACGCCACTGGGTCTATCGGATATTCTGCGACTGTCCGATGCTGCAGCCGATGGGGTACCTATTGTATGCAGGGCCATCTTAACAGCAGTGTAGGCCCCTGGGCACAGCAATGCACTGGGACCCCTACCCATCCTCCAGCGTTAGGGGTGGGGGTGCTATCATTGGCAGCTTTGATGTCCTGCGGGTGGTATTGGGTGTTCTATCTTCCGCTCAGCATGTAGGACCTGGAGCAGTAATTTCTGCTAATTACTCCCTTACTGCACAGATGGGGAGGGAGAACACTAAACTGTAGAAGGGGGCATTGGGCTAAATGAAGGGGCCCTGGGTGGTAGGCGGTGTTTAATATGTAGGGGAGGGGTGGATAATGGAGTCTGCTTAATAGTCATCATTTTCTGGTAGGAGGACAGCTTGTTTGACTGTAGATATCTCAAGTTCCTGGAAATAGTTTTCGTAGCTTTGAATGGGATTACAAGAGAGTGCCACCTTTCAGGAGGTACTGGGCGCTTGGGGATCAGAGTTCAGGAGCCAGAGCAATCCACCAACAAAAATATAAAACTGCCTACCAAGCGTGTGGAGCTGGAGCAGGGACCAGCTGCTGGGAGACTGATATCTCTGATTCTGGCCATAGTAGAGACAAGGTGCAAGAGATATCTGGCAAGGAACAGCAATTAACAGGCTTGGATGGGGACCACTGCTTTAGATTTGAATATCTCTGGTTCCCCAGGGCCGATTTTCAAATATCTGGTACCCCTGGAAAGAGGGGACCCTCAGCTATCAGGCTAAGGCCCTTATACTCCTGGGGCCCTTGGGCAAGAGCCCATTGAGCCCATATGAAAAGACAGCCTTGATTGTATGTTATGTTTTGTTTTACACACATTGGCAGATTCGTGCCACAGGCGGTGGGTGTCACTGTAAGAGGCACGGGGGTGGGGCCCAGCTGAAGGGGTAAGGCGCGCTCACTTACCAGTCCTACGTACCTCACGCCTCCCGTCCTCCACCTTCAGTCCGTCGAGGTAGCTCAGACGATACTGGCACACGTCCAGACACGGAGAAGAACTTCCTGGGGTGACCTGAAAAGAATGGGGGACACACTACGCTGGGGTGGCCTACACTGGACTCAGTGAAGGGTCATCATTGGCACTTGTGGCCTCAGACTGGGTGCCCCCGTAGTGGTGCGAAGCACCAGGGGCGACCCTGAACGAAAACGCCCAAAGTGGAGGTGGGGGAGGGGGCAACATACACCACAAACACACACGAAACACCTTTCTGCTCACCAGCTATATACTCGGCTTCCGCCAGACGACTGGCCCTTCTTCTTTGCTCCTGTAAGAGAACACACAACACAGCCCACGGGACGTGGCGCTGCTTACGCTTTATGAGGGAGAGACACTTATACAGAGGTTATAGCATGACACCGTTATACTGTTTCAACCTTGTGGTACTCACCAACGTGTACTTCCGACAGCCTACCTTCCATGGGGGCCTGGCTGTGGGGAAAACTGAGAACTCATCACACATGCGGCGTAGCGCCAACTTATGCGAACCGCGGCCTAGCGCCGACTTTAGCAACCTGCGACGTAACGCCGACTTAAGCAACCTGCGGCGTAGCACCGACTTAAGCAACCTGCGGTGTAGCGCCGACTTACGCACCCTGCTGCCTAGCGCCGGATCAAGAGATACCACGGCCTAGAGCCGACTTACCACACCTGCGGCGTAGTGCCGACTTCAGCGACCTGCGGCCTAGCGCCGACTTCAGCCACCTACGGCGTAGCGCCGACTTACACACCCTGCGGCCTAGCGCCGGATCAAGAGATACCACGGCCTAGCGCCGACTTACCACACCTGCGGCGTAGCGCCGACTTCAGCGACCTGCGGCCTAGCGCCGACTTCAGCCACCTGCGGCGTAGCGCCGACTTACACACCCTGCGGCCTAGCGCTGACTTCCCATACACACAATAGCGTTGGGCTTCCTTGCCCTGGATGCCCCCTACCTATGGCTGCCTATCTGGGGGGGTAATGGGGGACTAGCGCCCCCTGCTGCTCAGGCCATGGGCCTGCCTAACTGTGGGGGGTAATGGGGGGGCCTAGCGCCCTCTGCTGCTCAGGCCGTGAGCCTGCCTAACTGTTGGGGGTAATGGGGGGGGGGGCTAGCGCCCTCTGCTACTCAGGCCGTGGGCCTGCCTATGTTGCCTCAGGCCTAGTGCCTGTTTTGCCCCACGGGCCCAGTGCCCGAATACCTGGTGGTCTAGGGGAAGGGGGGGGGGCACCACCTGTACTTACCCGTCCAAAGGGCCACGGCTGGACCAAGCCTGGTCCGGCAGTGCCCACCGCGTTGTCTTCACCGGAGGCGGGATGGCTCCCACCACCTCCGGGCTTCCTGGAGGCTTCACCTGGGCAGCGGTGGCCCGTGCAAGCTCTTTTGCGTTGCACACCGCTGGCCCAGGGCTTCCGACGTCTTCATCCGGCGGGCGTCGGCGTGTAACAGCTCTTTCACAACTGCCGCCGCCCTCCGGGACTTCCGGCGCCGTCTTCTTACTACCGTCTTCAGGAGCTCTTCTCTGCTCCCTCCCGGCCGACGAACTGAACTCCCGCGCCCGGCGCTGGCTAACACAAGCCAGTGCCGGGGGGCGGGGCTATGACGCGGCGAGCCGGGATTGGCTCGCCGCCGCCAAATTTGAAAAGCCGCGATGTGATTGGCGGGGTCTGCGTCCCGGAGGATGCAGGCCCGCCGCCATCACCCACACGCAGCGGCGGTGGCGATTCACCGCCGCCCCCACGCCCGCTGCCGAACTCCGAAACTAGCTGGGCAGGGGAAGACCGGACCAGGCCCGGTCCCCAGTGCTGACCGGAGCCAGTGCGACCTCCGGCCCCATGGGATGGCGCTGAGCCATCCCAGGTCAGGAGGGACGTGCAGGCTAGTAGCAGGGCCAGTGACCGCACGAGTACACTGGCCCTTGCTACATCACAGTATGATGGCCATTGGCCGCAGCATTAACATAAATATGCAGTAGTGGCTGAGACAAAGGAACTCATTCAGCTTGGATCGCTACTGAGATTCAATTTGCAATTTTGCAACTGAAGCTGAATAAGGCCCAAAATTCACACCTGCTACTGCGCTGCACCCACCTCTGAAACACTCCCAGTATGTGTATGTTTCCCTTACATATATAAAGTACTTCATGGACTCACCACCTGTTCAATCTTATCATTCCTAGTTACACATGTGATTGCTGATGTACAGTAAAACCCAACATAAAGTCTGGTAAAACATTAACAAAGAACGGCTCTGTTTATATTACCTTACTAAACCTTGCTGCCATCTAGTGGCTCATAATCATTTAAGATGGATTTTAAAGATGGAGTTTAGAAATAAACTATAAAAGTGTGTGTGTGTGTGTGTGTATATACCAGAGCCGGATTAAGTCGCTGGGGGGCCCGGGGTACTTAAAACAGTGGGGCACCTATTCAAGAGAGGAGGAGGAGGACCGGGGGGGATGTCACTCACATACCATCCAGTGAACGAATTGCGCTCCCGTCCCCGCCAACCGCACAGACAGCAGAGCGACGGATCAGCTCTCCAATCATGTATGAATGAAGCAGCCTGCCGCTCAGCCATTGGGGCAGCCTACTTCACTCATACGTTATTGGACAGCTGAGCCGTCCGTGCGTTTCACAGTTTTTTGGTCTATTCGACCCCCAAAAAAAAGGCATGGAGAAAACGGTGCAAAACACTGTCGAAAACTCCCGCTATTGGCTACCAAACGGTCGAATTAGTGACGATTTTCCGACTGTTGGAGAACTCGGCACTAATTGAATATCCCCCTATGCCTCAGACATGGGCACACTAGTCATGAGCATGGCTATATCTGTAGATATTGATATATGTACTGTATACACACACATAGTAAAACACACACATTAGAATACATATATACACACACACCCATAGAGAAAAAACACCCACACCTACAGCTAAACACACATAGCAAAACACATATATACACACAAACACACACCCATAGGAAAACACATACACACACTAAACACCAATAGCAAAACACATACACACACACAACCATAGGAAAACAGATATACACATACACACCCATAGCAAAACAAACACACAAACAGCTAAACATACACACACAGCCAGCAAAACACACACACCCCTGTATTTACAGTACATGTGTTTTCTTTATCCACAACTTACTTTGCTGCACCTCCTGGCTCTGGCTCCCTGGTTCCGGCAAGGCTCTTCACTGCAGGGGGTGAGTGCTGACGTCTCCAGTGCACACACTGCTGCCTTGTCAGTGACTCTCCCTCCTCCCTCCCGGCCTCCCCCTTCTCCCAGCATGCAGTCACAGTGGACAACACAGAGCCAGCAGGAAACTGATAGCTGCTGCAGCAGCGCGGTGCCGAGTTGAAGGGTGATGAGATCACCCTTCTCACTCACTGGCGCCGTGTCCTGTGTGCAGACTACCTTCTTTGTCAGGGCCCACGGCGCAGCGGCAGGCAGCGTGTAATGAGTCAGGCTGACTCATTACATTGCTGCCGGCTGTGGGCCCCTTCACAGCGATGGGCCTCTGTGCATTGCACTGGCTGCCCTGGCGCAAGTTCCGCCGCTGGTGGTGTGGCAGGGGGCCCTTTTGGGAAGGGGGGCCCGGGGGTACGTATCCCCGGTACCCCCCCCTTAATCCGGCTCTGATATATACTGCATACAGATAGGTTCGGCACTCAGGCTATTCAATAAAACGTGCAGGATGCGGACAGCGTTCCGATTGTCAACGTTTCAATATTTGAATTCATATTATGCCTGGTGACAATATGAATTCAAATATTGAAACGTCCATCTTAATTAGAGTTTGAACACTGCTGATTGGCATTCCCAATTGCTTGGATATATTTTTATATCACTTTCCTGTTTTATACAGTTCAATTACCTTTTCCCGCAGATCCTTTGACAATTCTTTTGCTCTCCCCATGACTCAGAATCCAGACACGTCAGTGCAGCACTGGATGAAAGATGCAAGGGTATTTCAGGAGTCCAGAAACTCACTGACCTTTTATACACACACACTGATTACAAGCAAACAGATCGCAGGTGAGGATGGTTACCTTTAGTAGCCATATTTCAAACCCGTTTGTGTCAACTTGTGTGCATGTTATCAGACCAAAATCTCCAGGGTATGTAAACTTTTGATCAGGGTTATTTGGGTAGTTTCTGTTGTCATTATAATTTAAAAAGAGTAAACACAGTTATTTGACAATAAATGGCTTCACCCAACCACTAACCATATTCTCTGACAAATGGCCAGAAAATCACAAATTCTGCTAGGGTATGTAAACTTATGAGTACAACTGTGTATATGTATATATATATATATATATATATATTAGAGATTTTCGGTTCTATGAGAACCAACCCCCCCCCCCCCGAATATCGCTTTCCGAGCCAGTTTCCGAGTACGGCTCGGGACCTCCCGCCAGACTTGGAAACCAGATCGAGGCAAAACATCATCATCCCGCTGTTGGATTCTCGCGGGTTTTGGATTCCATATAAACAGCCGCGCGTCACCGCCATTTTCACTCCGGACTTGGAGAGTGAGGGAGACCTGACCTCTCTTTCTCTCTGTGGGTGGTGGCAGCGTGTGCTCTCTAGGGGTGCTGTCCTGTCACTGTGATGTTAGAAGTGTTGTCCCGGCTGTCACTGATGTTTCATGTACTGTTAGGGGTGCTGCCAGGCCCGGCGCTACCCGCTCAGCGAAGGGATGCAGTGCAGGGAGGCGCTGGGACGGAGAGGCGCTTCCCCTGCTCTGCATCCCTTCCCTGCTGCGCCGTCCTGTCCCCCCTGCTACTGCTGCTGCCACTGCTGTGTCTGTCACTGTATGACAGGCACTGGCAGCGGGCACCTGCAGCATGATACGCCTCCTCCCTCCCCTCACCTCATCTCTCTCATCTCATCTGTGTGAGAGCGCCGAGTACGGGACAGCAGGGGGCGGAGCTACACGGGACGACAGGGGCGTGGCTTAACGGCCCATAAGGGGGCGGAGCTACACGGACCTGGCTGCTGTACAGAGGGAGACTGGATTATGTAAGTGGAGGGTGAGAGAGAAGTGTGTGTGTATGGTGGGTGTGTATGTGTGTGTATATATGTGTGAATTGTGTGTGTGAGGTATGTCTGCGCGCGCGCTCTATGGATGTCACTACTGGGGGGGCATTACGTATAAGGACGCTTTTACTACAGGGGGGTATTACGTGTAACAACTAACAACGCTACTACTGGGGGGCCATTACGTGTAAGGACGCTGCTACTACTACTGGGGCCATTACGTATAAGGACGATACTACTACTGGGGTGCACTACGTATAAGAACGCTACTACTACTGGGGGGGCATTACGTATAAGGACGATACTACTACTTGGGGGCATTATGTATAATGACGCTACTATTACCGGGAGGGCATTACGTATAACAATGCTACTACTACTGGGGGGAGGGCATTACGTTTAAGGATGCTACTACTGCGGGGGGCATTATGTATAAGGACGGTGCTACTACTGGGGGCGCATTACGTATAAGAACGCTACTACTACTGGGATGGCATTACGTATAAGGACGCTTCTACTACTGGCTGTGCACTACGTATAAGGACGCTACTACTACTGGGGGGTATTACGTATAAGGACGCGTCTACTACTGGGGGTGCACTACGTATAAGGACGCTACTACTACTGTGGGTGCATTATGTATAAGAATGCTACTACTACTCGGGGGGCATTATGTATAAGGATGCTACTACTACTGGGGGGGCATTATGTATAAGGATGCTACTACTACTGGGGTGCATTACATATAAGGACGCTACTACTACGGGTGGGGCATTACGTATAAGGATGCTACTACTACGGGTGGGGCATTACGTATAAGATTAATAAGATTGTGCTACATTGTGGCGTAATTTTAAATGGTACTACTGTGTGGCCATGCCCCTTACTTGTGAGACCACACCCCTTTTCCCGGAGCGCGCTAAAGGAATATGGGAGGGCGCAAATTTATAGTTTGCAGGGGGGCGCCGAACACCCTAGCACCGGCCCTGGGTGCTGCAGCTGTACATGGGTGTTGATGTCCTGGTGGAGGTAGCAGTCCTGCTGCTGGGTTGTTGCCCTCCTACGGCCTCCTCCACGTCTCCTGATGTACTGGCCTGTCTTCTGGTAGCGCCTCCATGCTCTGGACACTACGCTGACAGACACAGCAAACCTTGCCACAGCTCGCATTGATGTGCCATCCTGGATGAGCTGCACTACCTGAGCCACTTGTGTGGGTTGTAGGGAAGTCATACAGGCACGTGGAGGCCGCACACACTACTGAGCCTCATTTTGACTTGTTTTAAGGACATTACATCAAAGTTGGATCAGCCTGTGGTGTGTTTTTCCACTTTAATTTTGAGTGTGACTCCAAATCCAGACCTCCATGAGTTAATAAATTTGATTTCCATTGATAACTTTTGTGTGATTTTGTTGTCAGCACATTCAACTATGTAAAGAACAAAGTATTTAATAAGAATATTTCATTCATTCAGATCTAGGATGTGTTATTTTAGTGTTCCCTTTATTTTTTGGAGCAGTGTGTATATATATATATATATAGCTGTGTGTGTGTGTGTGTGTGTGTGTGTGTGTGTGTGTGTGTATATATGTGGCTGTGTGAACTGTGCATATATGTGGTTGCATGTATATATGTCTGGGCATCTGGTATGTACTTATCCCCCTGGCCTGTTAAAAAGGGGACTCTGCCTGCCGTACTGTATAAAATGGGGACTCTGCCTGCCATAATGTGTAAAAAGGGGACTCTGTCTGCCGTACTGCGTAAAAAGGGGGACTCTGCTTGACGTTATGTGTAAAAAGGGGGACTCTGCTTGCTGTAATGTGTAAAAAGGGGGACTCTGCCTGTCGTAATGTGTAAAAAGGTGGACTCTGCCTGCCGTACTGTGTAAAAGGGGGATACTGCATGCCGTAATGTGTAAATAGAGGACTCTGCCTGCCATATTGTGGTAAAAAGGGGACTCTACCAGGCGTACTGTGTAAAAGGGGCTCTACCTGGTGTAGTGTTGCACACAGCGCTAAAATGTCTAGTTATGGCACTGTGTAGAGTTATCGCAAGACCTTGCAGTGTTAGAAAAACAGAGTTTCATTGATCTTGCATTGCATCAGCTTTCAATTGCACTGCAGCACTAGATGGGCCAGGAGCACCTGTGAGGCACAAACAGTTACTACTGAATAAGGCCCAGTATGGAGTCTCATGGTGGCTTACAGCCAGGAGGATGTCTGGCTTGCCAGGCTGAGGCATTCTGTGGGCACAGAGGTTAGCATTGCTTCCTCCCACAGTCCTACTTATAGTATGAAATGAGTTTGGACTGCAGAGTGGTAAGCTCCACTAGGGCAGGGCCTCAATAACAAAAAAATTCACTCCACAGTCGTGCTTAGTACTTTACCGAAACCACCCAAACCTCAACTGCTGTGGGGGCTCAGGAGGGGCTGCTAAAACATCTAAGGACCTGCTTTATTTAAAAATAAAATATGAATAAAATAAACAAGACGCACAGGTATGCTCACATGCGTTTAACTGGGACACAAAGGTATGCTCACATGCGTGTAACTGGGAGCTGTGAAAAACAAAAATAAGGCATCTGCCACAAAATATGTAAATAAAAATGCAATAAAAAAAAATGGAATAAAAAGAAACCCACAAGATTTTTACAAAATAAGTCTCCAGACTCCGTGGAGGGGAAAATATCCAATCTTGATCCTCTGATATATACCAGTTTATTTGCATCTCAGCATTAAATCCGAGAATATCTTAATCCCTGAAAATGGAGAAGGGGGTACAATTTTGGAGGCTTTGGCCCCTAGTTTTTCAGTTTGTCCAGTAATGTGGTAATTAATAATTATATATTTGCTTGGTTTAAGACCTTTCTGTTCCACACCAATATAGGAGTGGAGATGAAAGCCTGTGTGTGTTGTTCCTGATTGCGTGTGCTTCTCTAATTTTTAATCATCTTCTTGACACTGTCCTCTTCCTCTTGCCTCTTCTCATAATGTGAAAAGTCATCAAAGAAGGAGGTGGTATGTTTGTAGCTAGCTATGATTCTGAGAACTTGGCAAGCTTTTTCCAGGGGGACCACCTGTCGCTGAAATGATGGGTTTATTAAACTGTGCATGTCCTGTTTAAACAACATATGGGTGGGTGGGAGGGCCCAAGACAATTCCATCTTGCGCCTCTTTTTTTTCTTTGCATTATGTGCTCTTTGGGGACTAGTTTTTAAAACTGCCATCCTGTCTGCCACTGCAGTGCCACTCTTAGATGGGCCAGGTGTTTGTGCCGCCCACTTGTGTCGCTTAGCTTAGTCATCCAGCGACCTTGTGCAACCTTTTGGCCTAAAAACAATAGTGTGAGGTGTACAGAATAGACTGGAAATGAATGTAAATTAATGTAAATTGAGGTTAATAATACCGTAGGATAAAAATTACCCCCAAATTCTGTGATATTAACTGTTTTTAAGTTTTTTTCAAAAATCATCCAGATCCAAAACCCGAAAGGGTGGTTTTGCCAAAACCAATCCAGATCCAAAACATGAGCGGGGGTCCACATCCAAAACCAAAACACAAAACATATATATATATATATATATATATATATATATATATATAAATGATATGCATGAAATTATAGTCAGAGCACAATTTGGTACAGCTCTTCATCTCCTTCTTCCACATGGGGTAAATTTAGTGAATGTCGGTGTACCAAGACACTGCATCTTCATCGGTTTCAGCTTCAAAGGGGTAATAATATTAAGTACATAACCTGGCGTGTTGTTTATTTAATATTATTGCCCCTTTAAATCCAGCGCTCCAAACTACCAGAGTTGCGGCAACTTTAAATAGCACTTCTCAATAAATTTACCCCAATGAGTCATAATTTTTGAAGTAGGTGAGGACTGAACAACCTGTATCCACTCAGTTCATCAAAATGATCTCGGCAGCACAGATTATTTCAGGAGAAAAATGTGCTGATCACAAGATGCCACAGAGCAAGAGTTAGACAGTGGAAGCAACAGGGTCCCCAAACGGAATACATACGAATTATCATCGGTATACGGACAGTGGCATCCCGGCCACCAGTATGCCGGCAGTGGGGTGAACGCTAGTTGCAGAGTGATTCCTGGATTAAAAACCAAGAGCAAGTCCCTAAAATAGATTTGTAACAAAGTGAACATGGAATAGGATCTCTATCAAGAGCTTGACATTTCTCAGCTTGTTGGGATAATGTGCTGCAAGGTGACCAGAAGCACCACAGTAGAGGCACAAATAATTTTTTATACGATTCTCGCATTCCCAGGGAGACAAACTGAAATGATTGAGTTGCATTGGTTCTCCCACTGAAGGTACTAGAGCTGGTACATGAGTCACCATCGGAGATTGACAGTTAGCCAGTTTGATTCCCTTGCATTGGAACAAATCCCTCTGCTGAGTCTTCTCTCTTCTCCCTGTGAGTTCCCTGGAAACAAGCTCATCTTTGATTTTTTTCATTCAACCTTTTCCAAAATGTAACCACCATGGCCGCGCTATTCCAATTCAACTCTGAAGTGATGGTTGAAAACTGGATTGGTTAATGTCCTAAGTTTTAAAGGAACTGTTGCTGATAAGACTGCCCAGGCAGGTTTGCCAAATATTTTCCTCAATGCAGTCATGTATTAGTTAAGTTATTGCACTCTCATACAGGAGCAGGCCAAGCTGGTGTCTGCCCAGACAGACAAGAAATTATTAGAGTGTGTGGTTCATGTCCCAGTTCGGAATCACTTTGGGGAATCGAGTCCCGGCTTGGGTCTGTTATCAGTTTGGAACTTGGATTTAAAACCAAAATCAGAGTTGGATTGCATGTAAACAGGTCCAAATTACATGATTTTAGCTATTTTTTTTCAATTTTTAAAAAACATTTTTTTTTATCAATGATTACACTTTTTTTTGTCCTTGGGTAGTAAGTGCTGTTTTTTAAATGCTTATGTCTCAAAAGTACTGAAAATGGTAACTTTACTTTTGTGACCAGGACACTTTATACTTTGAAATGTACCTACTTCAGATGAAAAATGGGTGAGTTTGCATTTTCTTTTACACAATGGGGTAAATTTACTAAGATTCGTAATTCTCCCGATTTGGTGGGAGAATAATCACGAATGACATCGAAAGTGTAAAACTGCAACTTTTTGAATTTGTTACGATGGATTTACTAAGCTGCCGTATTTTGCCTTTTCGGGTTTTCCGATGTCGATGTCATTCGTTTTTTTTTCCAGTTTTTTACGGCAGTGATTAGCAAAACACTGCCGACTTTTTTACAATGAATCTCGGCCGGATCTGTGTGATCCGTGCTGGGGTTCATTTTTTTTTTTTTTTTAAATGAAACACTGTAAAATCCCCCCAAAAAATTGCGTGGGGTCCCCTCTCCTAAGCATATCCAGCCTCGGGCTCTTTGAGCCGATCCTGGTTGCAGAAATATGGGGAAAAAATTGACAGGGGTTCCCCCATATTTAAGCAACCAGCATCGGGCTCTGCGCCTGGTCCTGGTTCCAAAAATACGGGGGACAAAAAGAGTAGGGGTCCCCCGTATTTTTAAAACCAGCACCGGCTCCACTAGCTGGACAGATAATGCCACAGCCGGGGGTCACTTTGATATAGTGCCCTGCGGCCGTGGCATCAAAAATCCAACTAGTCACCCCTGGCCGGGGTACCCTGGGGGAGTGGGGACCCTTTCAATCAAGGGGTCCCCCCCCCCAGCCACCCAAGGGCCAGGGGTGAAGCCCGAGGCTGTCCCCCCCCCATCCAATGGGCTGCGGATGGGGAGGCTGATAGCCTTTTGTGATAATGAAAAGATATTGTTTTTAGTAGCAGTACTACAAGGCCCAGCAAGCCTCCCCCGCATGCTGGTACTTGGAGAACCACAAGCACCAGCATGCGACGGAAAAACGGGCCCGCTGGTACCTGTAGTACTACTACTAAAAAAATACCCAAAAAAAGACAAGACACACACACCTTGAAAGTAAAGATTTATTACATACATGCACACAAACATACATACATACTTACCTTATGTTCACACGAGGGTCTGTCCTCTTCTCCAGTAGAATCCAAGGGGTACCTGTTGAATAAATTCTACTCACCAGATCCCGGGTCCCAGGGTCCTCGGGGCATCCATTTGTAATCCACGTACTTGCATAAAATAAGAAAACGGAAAGCCGAGCCACGAACTGAAAGGGGCCCCATGTTTTCACATGGGACTCCTTTCCCCGAATGCCAGAAACCCACTCTGACTTCTGTCTAAGTGGGTTTCTTCAGCCAATCAGGGAGCGCTACGTTGTAGCACCCTCCTGATCGGCTGTGTGCTCCTGTACTGTCTGACAGGCGGCACACGGCAGTGTTACAATGTAGCGCCTATGCGCTCCATTGTAACCAATGGTGGGAACTTTCTGCCCTGCGGTTGACCTAAAGTGACGTCACCGCTGAGCAGAAAGTTCCCACCATTGGTTACAATGGAGCGCATAGGCGCTACATTGTAACACTGCCGTGTGCCGCCTGTCAGACAGTACAGGAGCACACAGCCGATCAGGAGGGTGCTACAACGTAGCGCTCCCTGATTGGCTGAAGAAACCCACTTAGACAGAAGTCAGAGTGAGTTTCTGGCATTCGGGGAAAGGAGTCCCATGTGAAAACATGGGGCCCCTTTCAGTTCGTGGCTCGGCTTTCCGTTTTCTTATTTTATGCAAGTACCTGGATTACAAATGGTTGCCCCGAGGACCCTGGGACCCGGGATCTGGTGAGTAGAATTTATTCAACAGGTACCCCTTGGATTCTACTGGAGAAGAGGACAGACCCTCGTGTGAACATAAGGTAAGTATGTATGTATGTTTGTGTGCATGTATGTAATAAATCTTTACTTTCACGGTGTGTGTGTCTTGTGTTTTTTTGGGTATTTTTTTAGTAATAGTACTACAGGTACCAGCGGGCCCGTTTTTCCACCGCATGCTGGTACTTGTGGTTCTCCAAGTACCAGCATGCGGGGGAGGCTTGCTGGGCCTTGTAGTACTGCTACTAAAAACAATATATTTTCATTATCACAAAAGGCTATCAGCCCCCCCATCCGCAGCCCATTGGATGGGGGGGGGACAGCCTCGGGCTTCACCCCTGGCCCTTGGGTAGCTGGGGGGGGGGACCCCTTGATTGAAGGGGTCCCCACTCCCCCAGGGTACCCCGGCCAGGGGTGACTAGTTGGATTTTTGATGCCACGGCCGCAGGGCACTATATAAAAGTGACCCCCGGCTGTGGCATTATCTGTCCAGCTAGTGGAGCCCGGTGCTGGTTTTAAAAATACGGGGGACCCCTACTCTTTTTGTCCCCCGTATTTTTGGGACCAGGCGCAGAGCCCGATGCTGGTTGCTTAAATATGGGGGAACCCCTGTCATTTTTTCCCCCATATTTCTGCAACCAGGATCGGCTCAAAGAGCCCGAGGCTGGTTATGCTTAGGAGGGGGGACCCCACGCAATTTTTATTGAGAAAATAATCACTTTCCCACCACTTCCCACTGATATACATGCACGGATCTCATGGATCCGTGCATGCCTATCCAATCACGGGAAAAAAAAGCAGGTCTGTTTTTTTTTAGCACTTTTTTATGAGTTGTAATTTTTCACGGCAGTGTTTGTTTGTTTTTTGCTTTGCACTTCTTAGTAAATTACCGAGATTCATACTTAAACAGCCGCGTTTTGACCGATGGTGTATTCATTCGTAATTTTTTTGTTGGACTTCCAAAAAATTACGAATGCCCTCATCACTGCCGTGATTATTGCTTAGTAAATTACCGAGATGACACTTTGAAGAAAAAACGGCATCTCGGTCAAAATCGGGACCTTAGTAAATTTACCCCAATGTGAGGGAAAAAAATCAACGTATGTATGAAAATTAACATGTAAAGACTGTGGTACCCACGTTTGGGGATACCCCTAGCAGCCCCCTTATAGCTTTAACTGCAGCCAATGCTGCCTTCACAAACCCCGGCGCTGAGAGGGTTAACCTTCCCCCTGCAAGCGGACACAAGGACCCAGGGCAGTCCGGCCGTCAGATCCTGAGAGCGGGAAGTCCTGGACCCGCAGGATTGGTCGGGAGCTGCGCGCCAAGAGAAGATCGGGGAGGAGAGAACAAGAAGCGTGCGTGAGGAGAGACAGGAGAGAGAGGCAGGACACGCTGCCACTGGACTACGCAGGAGAAGAGACCAGAGACGCCCGCAGCAGCCGCGCGCCGGGACCCGCGCTAAGACGAGGAGAATAGCCGCCTGGTGTGAGGAGAGAGAGAGACCTGCCGCGTGTGTGCAGGGAGCCGCGGTTGGTCGGAACGCAGACAGGGCTGGCAGCAGCGCAAAGCCGCCCATCACAGCCACTCTTGGGGATGGGGGAGCCGGAGCCGCCTGGCAGCTGGTCCCTAGAAGCAACGCCGCAGCACTTACAGCCACCACAGAAGGGAGAACCACACAGAGGACGCTGTTGCAGCTGATAACCAGGAGACAATCAACAGGAGCATCCACTCCTATAGCAGGTACCGGGTCACCCATACATTCCTGCATATAAGTGGGGTCCATCTGTAACGGTACATCCCGGGTAAAAAGGGGGACGCCCCTACCCAGAAACACCCCAGTACAAAAGTTCTCCCTATGCTTAACTATGCCTTGCCTATTCAGGGACATCATGCCTGCGCTTGTTTTATATGATCCCCTTTCAAAAGCCAGAATCTGTTTATGAAGTCACCCGCTTACACGGAGTACCCGACAGCCTGGAACGGTGTTTTATTGGAATAGTGTTACTCGCTCTGCCTTACTTTTCCGTGGATATAAAGACGGTTGGTACCGTTAGCCATTGCTGCTGTGTTGTATTACCAACAGTTAGTTCTGCACACTTTCCTACAAATACTTACTTAACGTCCACTGACGTCTTCCCAGGAGGTCTCTGTTAGGGTGCAAGAGTTCTGTCAAAGGGGACATTGACCGCAGACGCCCGCTGAGGCGCAGGAATTGAACATTAGTGCCCGGCGTGTAATGCCACCTTATGGACAGGTTAGGAAATACTGCCAAATTACTGTCAGGACATTTCTTACCCCGGAATATTATTACATTCCAAACGCTTGCTATTGTATGTAATATGTACGATTATTTGACCAAAGTATTGTTCTACCTTTGAGATACCTAAACTGTGAATACTGTTATAGACAGGGAAAGACATAGGGTATTGTGATGATGTATATTATATGCAATTGCTCGAAGTGAGAATTGAGTTATAGCGGTGACTGATATCTTCAATGCAATAAATGGTTGTCACCGTCTCCATGTGTAGTGGTTCTTGGGTATAGTTTGTTTGGGTTGTCCTTCCGGGGTCCTCCTGGTCCTTCCGTCCCAGCCTTACAGATGATGTACAAGAATAGTCGCTGGCCTCGACATCGTTGAGGAGTGGATACGGCCGACCACGAAAACGACAGACCTTCAGGTACGAACCCACTCTATAGAGATATCACACTTGGCGTCTGCGAACAGGATCGTTTCAAGATGTCGAACCCAGACATTCCGGAGTCGTCCTCGGCACAGGGACAACCACTAGCGGCACCCGGAAACCCGACAGGAACAACGGAATCACCTATCACCATGCCATATTACTTTGGAGCCCCATGGTTGCTGACATACGCAGGAAAACAAGTCCCTGGCTCAAGTACTTTCAAGACATTCAAAGACAAAATGCTCTCCATGTTTCGCCTATACACACTCACGGAAGAACAAAAAGTAGAGATCCTGAAGGGACAATTAACCGGCCCAGCACTGAGAGAAGTAGAAGCATGGGGGGATACGGAAAAGGATAGCGCAGATTGTATACTCCAGAAATTAAGGAGCATATTTGAATGCAAAACGGTAGCAGAACTAAAGGTCCGTCTGTACGCGAAAAAGCAACGACCAGGTGAATCTCTATGGGAATTTGCACTAGGCCTACAGGAAGCCTTGAGGGCTGTACGAACGCTGGATCCACTGGATGTCGGACTGACCGATGACACCCTAATTAATTTATTTATTGAGGGAGCGCAAGGCGAAGCAATTCGGTCACAATTACGAATGTGGAGACGCCAAAAGCCAGACAGTTCTTTCTCTGCGTTTAAAGAAGATATTCTATAGATATTAGGATTGAATCAGGGCGAAGAGACTGAAGATGATGAGGCACCAAGGAAAGTGGATGAAGAAAGCCTCCAGAGCATTCCCCCGTACAAGAACGTAGATGCCACCACCCGAGCGGGGGCAGTCCTTCAGCAGGCACAGGCCCCACCAGGGCCAGATCCTATCGAAGCCCTGAATCGACAGATGTCAGAAGTGACGCTCAGCCTGTCCCGGATGAGCCAGAGGCTAGAAGAACTCGGCAAAGAACCAAGTGGAAGCCGACGCAGAGAATGGCATCAGGAACGCGGTGGAAGAAATCACCCTCGATGGGAGGTCACGAGAGAGTCAGGCCGATGGCCTACTGATCGGTTTGATCCACAGGGTCGACCGATTTGTAGGGGATGTCACCAGAGCGGACACATCGAACGGAACTGCCCTCTTGATCCTTTAAACAGGGGGACCCCGAGGCGAGGGACCGACCCTCGGGAGGAGAACCACTGACAGGTCCGCCATCACGGGATTGGTGGCCCCAGTATGTAGGTGTGCCCCCACCTGAACATCCACATCAATGGGATCGAGATACCGGCTCTCTTGGATACGGGTTCACAAGTCTCTACAATCCGACTCACGGAGTTCCTTCAACACTGGGACGAAGCCACCATTGTGTCCCCACCCGCTACATGGCTCCACCTGCTAGCCAGCAATGGACAACCCATCGCCTTCCAGGGCTACTGGGAAGCCAATGTGGAAGTAGGAAACGCCACCTTGACCCGCCAAGGATACCTCATCACCACCGCGCCCAGCGCGCACTTGCCACCCGTGATTCTGGGCATGAACATTCTGAGAAACTGTCCAGAGGAACTAGTTGAAGCCCTGCGACATGAGATGAAGACCGCGGCCCCTAAGGAACAAAAAACCCTGCAACAGACCCGTCAAAGTGCTAGAGGGCCAAAAGAAATTAGTTAATGGTCAGGGTGAAATTGGAAAAGCCCGAATCACCGACCGCCAACCTGTTCTGCTGAGACCGAACTCTGAGCAAGTGGTGTGGTGCAAAACAAGAATTGGTCCGGGGGGGGGAGAGACTACGAGGCTCTGGTGGAACCCTGTGACTGGGATGGACAACAGCCGTTCGCTGTGGCGAGGACACTAGCCAAAGTGGTACACGGGAGGGTACCAGTCCGTCTTCTGAACCCACACTCGTATGCCATCAGACTCTACAAGTACTGTCCGGTGGCGAAGGTCAGCTGGATCGACTTCCAAGACATCGTGGGACAGGGTGTAACCGCGGCTCAATCAGGAGCGGCAGACGGAGAAGCGTCGGCGACTGAGGAAGAACCCCCATGGTGGGCCGGGATCCAGATCGGCGATGTTGACACCCCCACTGATAAAAGAGACAGAGTATTACAGATTGTGCGACGCAACGCTGCTGCATTCAGCCAACACCCTTCTGATTTTGGGCAAGCGGATGAAGTGTATCATCACATCCCCACGGGGACAACCCCTCCTATCAAGGAACGACACCGACCCCTTCCTCCAGCCATGTACCAGCCAGTGAGGAACATAATCGCAGAGATGAAAGAGGCTGGAGTCATCCGTGAAAGCCACAGCCCATGGGCCGCACCACTGGTGATAGTGAAGAAGAAAGACGGTAGTCTGCGCTTCTGCATAGATTATCGCAGGCTCAATGCTGCAACTCACAAGGACGCCTATCCACTTCCCCGAATCGAAGAATCTCTGACGGCCTTAAAGACGGCAGCGTATTTCTCCACACTGGACCTCACCAGCGGCTACTGGCAGGTCCAAATGGCCCCTGAAGACATCGAGAAGACGGCCTTCACTACGGCAATGGGCTTATTCGAATTCATGAGGATGCCATTCGGGCTCTGCAACGCTCCGGCCACCTTCCAGCACGTCATGGAGCACTGTCTTGGACACCGCAACTTCGAGATGGTCCTGTTGTACCTCGACGATGTGATAATCTTCTCAAGAAACTACGAGGACCATCTGCGACATTTGGAAGAAGTGTTCCAACTTTTGACCAACTGCGGCCTGAAGCTTAAACCAAGCAAATGTCACCTGCTCAAGCCCAAAGTCCAGTATCTTGGATATGTCGTCAGCGCCGAGGGCGTGATTCCTGATCCGGAGAAGATCAGAGTCGTTCAGGACTGGCCAGTCCCCAAGACCGTCAGAGATGTCCGAAGTTATTTGGGATTCGTGGGCTACTATAAACGCTTCATTGAACAGTTTGCCGCAGTAGCGGCCCCGTTGCATGAATTGCTCAGAGGCCAATCGGGTCATGAGCGAAGAGGGTCGTCCTTGGTATGTTGGGGAGAAGAACAGCAGTGAGCCTTTTATCAGTTGAAGACGTCCTTAATCGAAGCCCCGTTATTGGCCTATCCCGATTATGAACAACCATTTCAAGTGTATACAGACGCCAGTCACCGGGGACTAGGAGCCGTACTCTCCCAGGTGCAGGACGGGCGTGAAAGAGTGATCGCATATGCCAGCCGGGGCCTCCGCAAAACTGAGCGGAACTGTGAGAATTACAGCGCATTTAAGTTGGAGTTACTCGCCCTCATCTGGGCTGTCACCGAGAAATTTAAACACTATCTGGCCGCCACGCCGTTCATCATCATGACGGATAATAATCCGCTGGCACATCTGTCTACTGCTAAGCTCGGAGCTCTTGAACAGAGATGGGTATCCCGACTCGCAAATTTCTGGTACACCGTATCCTACAGGAGTGGGAAGTCCAACGGGAACGCTGACGCCCTCTCCCGATTACCCACGGTAGATGTTGAGGAGGAAGATAGAGATGTGGATGAGGATGTCGAAACCCCAGTGTTTAAAGTCTCTCGAAAGGGACGATTGTCACGTCGGACCCCCTATCCGTCACCAGACCTCCACGAATGGAAAGCGCCCTACTGGATGCTCCCACAGTCAATTGGCGCGAGAAGCAGTGGAAGAGTCCAGTGCTGAGGGAACTTGTGGCCTTGTTGCGCCAGCGACGACAGTTGACCCGGATCCAACGGGCCAAAGCTGACCCGGAATTGATCAAGTTACTACGGCATAGGGACCGCATTCACCTGGAGGAGGGGATCCTCGTGCGTACCAGCATAGATACGAGTACTCACCAACCAGTCACTCAGGTGGTCGTCTCTAAAGAGCAAGCCGCTCTTCTGCTCATGGCCTACCATGACAAATCCGGACACTTCGGCACTCAAAAGACTGAAGCCATCCTACGCACACGATATTTCTGGGTGGGCATGCGAGAAGATGTGGAAAGATGGTGCCGCGACTGTGTTCCATGCACAAGGAAAAGGCAGGCCGACACTACCCAAAAGGACCCTCTGCATCCCATTAAGAGCCAACATCCACTACAAATTGTTGCGCTGGACCATGTGAAATTGGAGCCGAGCACCAGTGGATATCTGTATGCCCTTACAATAACGGACCATTACAGTAAATTCCTAGTGGCCGTCCCGGCCAAAGACCTCACTGCTAAAACCACTGCCGAACTGGTTTTGAAGCACTTCACCAGGCCCTACGGGTATCCAGACTGCATCTTGACCGACCAAGGCCCTGCCTTTGAGTCGCAGTTGTTTCACGAACTGTGTTCCTACTACGGCTGTCGTAAAGCTCGGACAACAGCCTATCACCCGCAGGGGAATGGATTGTGTGAACGAGCTAACCAGACCCTCATCGGGATGCTCCGGAGCCTGGCGGCAGAAGATCGCACCAAGTGGCCGACCATACTCCCCGAATTAACCTATCTCTACAACAACACTGAACATTGCTCTACCGGCTTTACGCCATACTACCTCATGTTCGGCCGACGAGTCAAGTTACCCCAGGACCTGGAATTGGCCCCTGCTGTGGTCCCTGCCATCGACCCAAGGACCGACTGGGTCCGTGAACACCAATGGAGGATAGAAGGTGCTCGAGAAATTGTAACAAAAAGAGTGGAGCATGTCCAGCATCGCCAGGAGGCGGACTACAATGCCCACATCCGACCTGAGGCACTGAAGACTGGAGACCTTGTCTGGAGGAAACGGAATCACCGCACCAGCAAGCTTGACGCTATGTGGGAGAGTTGCCCGTACGTCATGGTCAGTATTCCTGAGGGCGAACGATATACCTACAAGATCCGTAAGGGCCTGGAAGGTCCAGTCAGTGTTGTGCCGAGAGACCAACTCAAGCTCTGTACCGTAGAGTTACCGACAAGGAGCGCAGATTCACCTGTGGCAGAGGGACAGGAGACCCTGGGGGGCATACCCTTACACGATCCCATGGAGCTCTTAGTGTTTATGGGTGGCCTACCACCACCGCACTCAGTCCCACCTGTAGCTCCAGACCCGGTGTTTGACAGGCCGGTTGAAAGCCTTGATCGGTCTGACCTAGTTTCCGCTCCTAGCGAGAGCGACGTTCCCATAGTTGAGGCCAGAAGGTCGGGACGTAGCACACAAGGCGTCCCGCCTTTAAGGTATAGAGAGTAAACTGTTAATTGTTTCTTTGTATGTTTATACCTGATTTGTTTACACTTGTTTAATGTTATGTTGGAATTGAGACTCATGCTAGAGACTTTGGCTTCCTGGCATATGCGTGAGGACACGCATCCTTCCACCAGGGGCACATGTGGTACCCACGTTTGGGGATACCCCTAGCAGCCCCCTTATAGCTTTAACTGCAGCCAATGCTGCCTTCACAAACCCCGGCGCTGAGAGGGTTAACCTTCCCCCTGCAAGCGGACACAAGGACCCAGGGCAGTCCGGCCGTCAGATCCTGAGAGCGGGAAGTCCTGGACCTGCAGGATTGGTCGGGAGCTGTGCGCCAAGAGAAGAACGGGGAGGAGAGAACAAGAAGCGCGCGTGAGGAGAGACAGGAGAGAGAGGCGGGACACGCTGCCACTGGACTGCGCAGGAGAAGAGACGAGAGCCGCCCGCAGCAGTCGCGCGCCGGGACCCACGCTAAGACGAGGAGAATAGCCGCCTGGTGTGAGGAGAGAGAGAGACCTGCCGCGTGTGTGCAGGGAGCCGCGGTTGGTCGGAACGCACACAGGGCTGGCAGCAGCGCAAAGCCGCCCATCACAGCCACTCTTGGGGACGGGGGAGCCGGAGCCGCCTGGCAGCTGGTCCCTAGAAGCAACGCCGCAGCACTTACAGCCACCACCGAAGGGAGAACCACACAGAGGACGCTGTTGCAGCTGATAACCAGGAGACAATCAACAGGAGCATCCACTCCTATAGCAGGTACCGGGTCACCCATACATTCCTGCATATAAGTGGGGTCCATCTGTAACGGTACATCCCGGGTGAAAAGGGGGATGCCCCTACCCAGAAACACCCTAGTACAAAAGTTCTCCCTATGCTTAACTATGCCTTGCCTATTCAGGGACATCATGCCTGCACTTGTTTTATATGATCCCCTTTCAAAAGCCAGAATCTGTTTATGAAGTCACCCGCTTACACGGAGTACCCGACTGCCTGGAACGTGTTTTATTGGAATAGTGTTACTCGCTCTGCCTTACTTTTCCGTGGATATAAAGACGGTTGATACCGTTAGCCATTGCTGCTGTGTTGTATTACTTACCAACAGTTAGTTCTGCACACTTTCCTACGAATACTTACTTAACGTCCACTGACGTCTTCCCAGGAGTTCTCTGTTAGGGTGCAAGAGTTCTGTCAAAGGGGACATTGACCGCAGACGCCCGATGAGGCGCAGGAATTGAACATTAGTGCCCGGCGTGTAACACCACCTTATGGACAGATTAGGAAATACTGCCAAATTACTGTCAGGACATTTCTTACCCCGGAATATTATTACATTCCAAACGCTTGCTATTGTATGTGTTATGTACGATTATTTGACCAAAGTATTGTTCTACCTTTGAGATACCTAAACTGTGAATACTGTTATAGACAGGGAAAGAAATAGGGTATTGTGATGATGTTTATTATATGCAATTGCTCGAAGTGAGAATTGAGTTATAGCGGTGACTGATATCTTCAATGCAATAAATGGTTGTCACCGTCTCCATGTGTAGTGGTCCTTGGGTATAGTTTGTTTGGGTTGTCCTTCCGGGGTCCTCCTGGTCCTTCTGTCCCAGCCTTACAGGTGATGTACAAGAATAGTCGCTGGCCTCGACATCGTTGAGGAGTGGATACGGCCGACCACGAAAACGACAGACCTTCAGGTACGAACCCACTCTATAGAGATATCACATGACCACAAAAGAATTATAAGTGAGTAGCTTTTCCAGAGTTACGATAATACAGTGCATCACTTTCATGAATCATTCCCCAAATGTAGTCTCCCATCATGCTCTTGTTATACTGTCCTTGGTAGCAGCGTTCAATCTCCAGTATATCCTGGTGGAAGTGCCTGCCTTGTTCCTACTGGTACGCTGTCATGTTCTCCTAAAATATTTCAAGATCAGCATCAAGAACATGGACTTTGAGGGATATCCTGCACCTCATTGTGCCAAAGTTCTTCACCAAAGTCTAAACCAACTGCACATAGTTTTTGGCCTTCTGATTGGCCAGGAACCCAGAAACACCGCGATAAAGCTTGTCCAAGCAGCTTCCTTCTTTTGAGCGAGCTTCTTTGATAGTTCCTTGAACTGCAGGATCTTCCTAATCTCTGGTCCCACAAAAACACCTGTTTTGACCTTTGACGGCTTAGGGAAGAAGTCTTGAAGGCTGCTGAATCTTTATCTAGAGCTCTAACAAATTGTTTCATGCTGGAGTTAACTGAACTGGTGGGCTTAAGGTCCCAATATGTATACTATAGCAGTTTATAGTTCTAAACGTTACATCCAGTAATGTACAGTCAACTCCCACTGGCTAGCCGACAGTGACACATGAGCCTAGGGGGCAGGCCGGTACAGCAGGGATGCGGCTGAATGCAATGATTTCTGACCAGTGTTTTACCATTCTGATGTTTGTGTGCATACTGTACTTTGATGGTGTGATGTAATGCTGGGCTATAGCACCCCCCACTCTTTTCTCCTTTTAATTCTCCCCCCCCCGTTTTTTGCTTTCCCCGTCTCTTGTTGTTTTGTTCATATGTTTGTAAATCCAGTCATAAGGACACAGAGACATGTGAGTTCACTGCTGTGCTGTTTATTCCACCACCAACTCCAAGCACACTGGACCACCCACTTCCCAGCATCCCCCTGGTCCCAGGAACCATCACTAAAGATTCAGGCTTACACAGATTAGTAAGGGAGTGTCTACAAATATTAAGCATTCTAATACACTAACATCACATCCTCTTTTCTTTAAAGATAAGCCCTGTACGCTTCAATGCAACAATTAACAACGTCATATTAAGAACATCATCTAACACGTTTCAATGAGTCTCTCAGGTCTGCGTATTTCCCTTTTGGGTCTTTCATACACAGTCTGTGTTTCATCGACCATGTTGGACCTTTCTAGAATCGTGGTTTGTTCACCATTATCAGGATCATCATACATGTCAGATGAAGGGTATTCTTCACTCATGTTGTCTTCATTATGGTTAGGTTGAGATCTTAAATTCACCCGATTTCTTCTAATTTCCGTTCCACGCTCTGTACGTATAGTATAAGATCTTGGTGCTACTTGTGCTTGCACAATACCTTTCTGCACCCAAATACGTTTCTCGTAATCTCTGAAACGGACTTGGTCACCCGATTTTAGATCAGATAAGCTTTTTGCTCGCCTGTCATGGAACAGTTTCTGTTTCGCCTGTTGACGTTCCTTACTCAGTCTGACCAACGCTGAGTTATGTGTATTAAGCAGTTCATCATGTACCGGGAGATTTGCTCTAATCCTCCTTCCCATCAGCATTTGTGCAGGAGAAAGTCCATTCTGTAAAGGTGTACTGCGGTAGATTAAAAGACTTTTGTAGAAATCTTCTTTACCTTCTTGAGCTTTTTTCATGACACTCTTTACAGTTTTTACTGAACTTTCCACCAACCCATTTGAGCGTGGATAGTGGGGACTTGACGTAGTATGGACAAATTCCCACTCATCAGCAAATTGTCTAAATTCAGCACTGGAAAACTGAGGACCATTGTCAGTGAACACTTCCATAGGAACACCATGCCTTGCAAAGATTGACTTCATGCAATTGATTACGGCTTTACTAGTAGCTGTATGTAGTGTCTTCACCTCAGGGTAGTTAGAGTAATAATCAGTCACGACAATGTACGTTTTCCCATTACAATCAAACAAATCTGCGCCAACTTTCTGGTACGGTCTCTCTGGCACTGCGCGAGGACTCAGTGGCTCGACTTGTTGTTTTGGTCTATAAGTAAGACATAATTCACATGTAGCTGTAGTCTGTGCTATGTCTTAGTTCATTCTTGGCCAATACATAACTTCACGTGCTCTCTGCTTACATTTTTCTTCTCCTAAGTGGCCTTCATGTATCTTGCACAGCATAGTTTTTCTTAGTCGTGCAGGTATGACAAACCTATTGCCTTTATAAATAATACCATCGACAACTGTAAGGTCACTGCGGTACATCCAATTATCATGGATAGACAGCGGGCATGCAAGTTTTTCTGCTGGCCAACCTTTCAGAATGATATCTTTCAACACTTTCATTGTGTCATCTGTCTCAGTTTCTTTCCTAATCTGTTCTTGTCTTGCAAGAGACACTGGTAGAGAAGCTACGATCAAATTAACATAAGCTTCTATCTCTTCATACATCAGACTTTTGGAACCTTCACTTTTGTCCACAGCACGAGAAAAGTGTATCAGCAATGTACATGTATTTGCCGGGACAGTACAGCAAGTGTACATCATATTTCTGTAGTCTGATAAGCATTCGTTGAATTCTCATGGGACAGTCATGTAATGATTTAGTCATGATAGCTACCAATGGCTTGTGGTTAGTTTCCACTGTAAATGTTTGACCATACACAAACTGATGAAATCGCTCACATGCATATGTGATCGCTAGAAGTTCTTTTTCTATCTGAGCATACCTTGTTTCAGCACTTGTCAGTGCTCTTGATGCATAGATTACTGGTTGCCATGTATCCTCATGTTCTTGTAACAGCACTGAGCCTAGGCCAAAGTGCGAAGCATCTGCTGAAATTCTTATTCTTTTCGCGGGATCAAAGAATTTTAGCACTGGTTGCTCTGTAATGATCTGTTTCAAGTTTTGCCAACTTTCTTCTTGTTCATGTGACCACATCCACTCGTTATCTTTGTCCAACAACCATCTAAGAGAGGCTGTTCGTTCAGAGAGTTGAGAAATAAACTTTCCTAAGTAAGTAATCATTCCTAGGAATCTTCTGACATCATCTTTGTTGTTAGGACGTTCCATGTTCGCTATGGCTGATATTTTCCTTCGGTCCAGTTTTACACCTTGATCCGAGACCACGTCGCCCATAAAGGTAAGTGTATTCACGCCAAATTCACATTTGTCCTTGTTTAGCTTTAGATTCACTTTCTTGACAAGTTCCATTACTTGTCTCAATCTAGAATCATGTTCTTCCTTTGTAGATCCCCAGACAATAATGTCATCCATCATTGTTTCAACACCTGGAATATGTTCAAAAATCATGTGTATCTTTTTGTGATATACTTCTGGAGCAGACAATATTCCATATGGTCGTCGAAGAAATCTGTATCGACCTTCTGGTGTATTAAATGTACAAAGCTTTGAGCTGGCCTCATCTAGCTTCATTTGCCAGAATCCTGAAGATGCGTCCAATTTACTGAACCATTTTGCTCCCGCAAATTGCGACATGATTTCATCTCTGGTTGGTAGTTTGAAATGTTCTCGTTTAATAGATTTGTTTAAATCTCTGGGGTATAGACATATTCTGAGTTGTCCATTTTTCTTTTCAACAATTACTAAGGAGCTTACCCATTCAGTAGGCTCATCAACTTTCTGTATCACACCCAAGGCTTCCATGCGATTTAACTCTTGTTTCAGTTTTTCTCTCAGCGCAAACTGCACTTTTCTACAGGGGTGTATCACTGAAGAAACTTGAGTGTCTATATTTATTTTATGCTCTCCAGGCAAACAACCTAGACCTTCAAACAAGTCTCTGTATTCTGTAAACATCGATTTGCAGTCATCTTCTACTTGTGATGTCACCATAAAAACTTTCTTTAGCAAGCTTAGTTTCTCACAGGAACTTAATCCTAGAATCGGTTGCACATTTTTATCCACAATCAGTAGAGATGTTTTAAACTGTTGTCCCTTATATTTCAGTGTCACTAAGCATGTACCTTTCACAGGAATTTTCTCCCCAGTGTACCCCGTAACTTTCACTTTGGCTGGATGAATTTTAGGTTTTACTCTAAAAGTCTTATAGTCTTGAAACAATATTAAATTCACCTGCGCGCCAGTATCAAGCTTAAAGGGAATGACAATCTCATTCACAGTTAAAGGGACAATCCATTCTTTCTTATCTGCACTGCAAAGTTCAATGCAATCCACAAAGAATTCTTCTGTTTGTTTAACAGCATGCACATTGGTTGTTTCACTTTTAATTTTACAGCATTTGGCAAAGTGATTAAGTCTACCACATTTCTTGCAGGTTTTACCATATGCAGGGCACATTTTAGGATTGTGAGCATTTCCACATCTACTACACATTTCCTTATTAGACTGTGGCTTAGACTGCTTCATTCTTGAGAATGGAGGTTTGCTTGGCTCTGTGTTCTGCACTACATGGACCGCAGCATCAACTTCCTTGTGTAACTTTTTGGCTTGAAATCTAGTTATTTCTGCAGATCTGCACATATTCACTGCCTTTTCTAGTGTTAGGTCTAGCTCTCTCAGCAATCTCTCTCTGAGTCCATTATCAGGTATTCCACAGACAATACGATCTCTAATCCGTGAATCCTTTAAATCACTAAACGCACAGGTTTTACTGAGTGATTGCAGCTCTGTAACATACTGATCAAATCCATCTACAGACTTCTGATCACATGTGAAAATCTTGTATCATATGTCACATTTTTCCTTGGCACAAAGTAATCTTCAAACTTTTGCATTATAGAAGATAGCACCATATTCTTCCCCTCATCAAACTGAAAACTATTATAAATGTCCAGCACATCCTCTCCTATCACATGGAGGAAAACGGATGCCTTTGTTTTGTCAGCCTCTTTATCAGCTCCACATGCAGCAAGATATATATTAAACCTTTGCTTAAATCTATTCCAGTTTTCAGACAAGTAACCAGACATCAGCATGCCTGTTGGAGGAGCTAGTTTATCTATGGTTACTCACTGTTTGAAGAGAGGAGCACACGGCAGGCTTTGCAGACACCGAGTATCACAGCCTTACAGACTGCTGCAAGATTCTTTCACACTCTGAGAGCACTAGCAGTCCAAGTTAAACTTCTTCTGACACCATGTTTTGTTCATATGTTTGTAAATCCAGTCATAAGGACACAGAGACACGTGAGTTCACTGCTGTGCTGTTTATTCCATCACCAACTCCAAGCACACTGGACCACCCACTTCCCAGCATCCCCCTGGTCCCAGGGACCATCACTAAAGATTCAGGCTTACACAGATTAGTAAGGGAGTGTCTACAAATATTAAGCATTCTAATACACTAACATCACACTTGTCTGTATTATTATTATCATACTCAATAAAAACTGCAGATTATAAAAAAGTTACTTTTAGCCACCGGCGGCTCTTACCTTTTAAAAGCTGCCACTGAACATGCCGGGGAGAGAGAGGTGAGAGCCAGCCCCCGGCCATCCGGGTCCTGGTGCCTGCGCAGTCGATTCATGCGCCAGGACCTGTACTTGCACACAAGTGGCGGGAAGCCAGCTCTCTGCTAATCGCAGCCCAGTCTGGTAGTCCCAGAAGAAGGAAACACCTCCCAATGGGAGTGCCTGTCCTGCAGGTGATTGGCAGGTTGGAGTTCTAATAGGAATGTTAGGTTCCTGGTGCTCAGAACAAGGGAGATGTTGCGTAGTGAGTCCAGAGCACCAGAACGTGACGCTGAAATAAGGTGTGGTGTGAAAATAGCCCCTAGCACCCTACCTCCATTGTTTCACCCGTGTGGTCAGTTCATGCCTGAGTGACTATGGTTTCTTGGGCCCACGGCAGCCGCGTTTGAAGGGCGGATTAGGTCTGCCCAACTCCAATGCCCCAGGTCTTAGAGTGAGACAAGGCGTGAACCGAGACAGGATAATAACAAGGGGACCTCTGACTAAAGCAAACAGAAGGCTAGGGGCTACTAACAACCCTAAAACTAAATATATGTGCGGCACGCCGCCAAAGGAAAAGAACAACAAAGGAAATGCTGCCCACACGCCGACACAATACTGTTGTGTACCGGCGGTGACAGCATAAGCAGAACCCTCTGCAAAACACCAGTAACAAAATATAACCAGAGAATACTGCGGCCTACTCACGGAACCGGTACAAATACTGTCAAACGGTCAGGAACCACCAATGCAGCCGACACAGACTCTCAGAACCGGAGGACAGGCAGAATCCCAAATGACAGACCGGTGGACACCAAGAAGCCAGACACTCGACCAGGCACAGACAAAGCAACAGGACTTCTGGACAGGGACGCTTCACGGCAGGACACGGGATCAGACACTGGAACCGACACTGGAACCGACACTGGAAGCAGCTAGACAGACACTGCAAGACAGGAGCTCAGGAACTGGCAGGGACTAGCTCAGAACTCAAGAACTCTGGAACCCTGGAAATATCACCAGCGTCTGTGAATTGCACTGAGCCAGAATATAACAGAGAGTTTTAATTAATTATGTCGTGCAGCTGCCCTGCTGCACAACTGAGAGGTGCAATCAACAGACAGGTGAGGCTGAACACATGGGAACAAGCTGCAATTACACATACTCACCACCGGCAGCAAACAAGAGTATTCTTAAACCAGAGCAACGGGAAATCCTGGCCTGCAAGACAATTATAAACATAAAATAGGAATGAACCACTACCTGTGGTTCATAACAAGGAATTCCCTGCCAGTCACAGTGATGCCAGTGCGGTCACGGACTGCATCTGGCTTCACTGACACTGAGCTGGGTGGCGGATTTTACCTGGGGGGACTGCGCAGTCCTGCAGCCCATAGGTATAATCCGCCACTGTGTTTAGCTTACTTTCATAGGTGAATGGATAGGTGCAGTGACGAATACAACTCTGAATATAGGTGAAGATCACCATTTACTGTAGTTCTCAGGAAACGCAATGTGTGTGTTTTTGGATCAGGCTTTCTATCATCAGTGACTAAATTAAATATCAAAGCCTACCTGTTAAAGTGGCCATTCATGCTGTGGGCCTGGTTCAGTGATGGACACAGTTCACATTCGCTGCTGTGTCATTGGAAAGTAACCCTGAGGTTACTCAGATTAGTCCTTGCAGCTCTGTAGCTGAGTCCTGGAAGTCTGCGTTGCCAGACACAGACCTTGCCATTCCCAGAAAATGTGGGCAGCAGAGAGGCCGGGACCGTCTCCACCCCACCACCAAACGGCCACAGCCTATCATTAGGCTGCGGCTCAGATGGCACTGCATGCAATGACGTAGGGTCCGCCCTTCATACATGCAGAATGGGTCCTGCGAAGATGTACACAAATCCTCTCTTCTCTGGCTGTGAAAAGGAACAGCATTCTAGCAGCTAGTCTAGTCTGCCCGGGTTCCATAGCAATGTTCATCCTTGCTTCTTGCTGGAGCCCTGCCTGTAGTGTACAGTGCAGTGGTTAGCATTGCTGCCTCACATTGCTGAGGTCTTGTGTATGTGTTTGCTCATCCAGTAATACTTCAGTAACTTAAAATGACGATTTTTCACTAAAGGGGTCATTCAGACCCGATCGCTGCTGTGCATTTTCGCACAGCAGCGATCGGATCTGAACTGCACATGCGCCGGCGCCGCAGTGTACCTGCGCATCTTTAGCTAGCGATCGCCTCTGCCTGATTGACAGGCAGAGGTGGTCGCTGGGCGGGAGGGGGCAGGACGACGGCATTAAGCCACCGTTTAGGGCGCGCATTCCAGCCTTCGCAGGCATGGCCAGACCATGCAGAGGACGGGCCGCGGTGGCTGCATGACATCACACGCAGCCGCTGCGACCCAGGCAGCGACGAGCAGCTCCTGGCCAGTGCGCAGGCCATAGCGGCGATGCTTTTGTACTTCTGCGATGGGGCAGGGTCTGACATGCGGGGCAGGCTAGCCCTGTGCTGGGCGTCCCCCCGCATGTCAGTGTGCCTGATCGTAGATGTGTTAAATTTAGCACATCTACGATCAGGTCTGAATCACCCCCTAAGTGAGAAGCAGGGCCATAGGCATAGGCCATAGGCAGGGGTGTGCAAGTGGTGACGTCATCCAGGGCGCAGGGCCCTGGAGGTGGCAGCGTTGCTGCCCCACAACCCCTGTTGCCGCCCCACAACCCCTGCATCTGGATCAGCACTCTGTGGTTAGTAGCGCTGCTTCAGTACTTCATGGAGCATCCAAAAGACACTCCAGGCACACAGCCTGCAGCTGTGTAGAGCAACCTGGAACCTCCGGGCAGTTCTCCACCTTCTCCTGGCCCAAACCCCCTCTCATGATATCATGTGCTCAGGGGTGGGGCTGGCATAAGGCAGCAGTGAGCCCTGCTCCACCTCTGGTGACAAGTGCAGTAAGCTTTACTGCCAGGACTTACAGTATCTTAATGAATACACATTCTCTGTAAATTAAAGGATGAAGTAATAATTATATTTATATTACAATCTGTTTGTATTTAAGCCACATCTACAGATGCACCAAACATTCCTGCTGTAAACGGTCAACCCTAATTTCCAGTACCCAATAGGGCATAGCCGACTGTGAAAGGGGCGTGCTCTGGGCGGATGACGAGCTGGCGATCTTGGCAGGTATGCAATTACAGTTTTCATATAACCACTGCTGTCATCTTTCCCATTTAAAATAACATTATGTAACTACTGGATAAAATCGGAACTTAATAAACAATTGACATTTTGAAAAGAAGCAGAAAGGGCCCGCACAGTGACACATCCCTTGTTATAGTTACTTTATCTCACAAAGAAATATCTGTGTTTGTAGATCAGACACATAGATGGTCACTCAGACCCTGCCGCTAATGTGTCTCGTAGCACAGTTTGCCGATATTGGCAAACTGCGCATGCGCAGTGGCCGCATTGCGGCTGTGCGGCTACATACATTGCAGCGCAAGCAGGAGCGTCCCAATCCACAGATCGGGGGTTATTCAGAGTTGTTATCAAACCAAAAAAGTTAGCAATTGGTCAAAAGCATCTTGTATTGCAGGTGGGGCAGATGTAACATGTGCATAGAGAGTTAGATTTGGGTGGGGTGTGCTCAAAGTGAAGTCTAAATTGCAGTGTAACAGTTAAGCAGCGAATATTTACCATGCACAGAAAATAGGATTTAAATTACCAACCGGTAAATCCTTTTCTCGTAGTCCGTAGAGGATACTGGGAATCCATTTAGTACCATGGGGTATAGACGGGTCCACTAGGAGCCTTAGGCACTTTAAGAATTTGATAGTGTGCGCTGGCTCCTCCCTCTATGCCCCTCCTACCAGACCCAGTCTAGGAAACTGTGCCTGAGGAGATAGATATACTTTGAGAGAAGGATAGATAAGGAAAATGGTGAGATTACGAACCGGCACTCACAGAACAATAGGAAAGCCATGCTAACCAAACAGCTGAACAAACCAGAATACTTAACCAAGTAGCAGTGCAGGAAGGATGAAGCACCGAGCGGACGCCCAGTATCCGCTACGGCAGTGATTTTCAACCTTTTTTTATTCGCGGCACACCGAACAATATTTTAAAATTGCCAAGGCACACCATCTGTTCCCCACAGAAAAAAAATAAAAACACACATTGGCCCTCACAGTAATAAAAAATCCACACGTACACAGAAAAAACAATCACATTGCTCCCCACATAAATCCTATTGCTCCCCACATGAATTATTCACATTGTTCCCCCCCATAAATCTAAAAATCCTATTGCTCCCCACAGGAGAAATAACATAACAAATATTAGCCCCTACCGGTCAGCTGTCCTCCTCCCTGTCTCTCAGTGGCGGGGGTCGTTCATAGTGGATTGCTGCGAATACTGAGCAGCGGGTGGCCGGGCAGGTGTGGATGTGGGTGGGCAAGGAAAGCTGTGGAACTAGGCGGGAACTGGAAGATGTGTATGCAGGCGGGTGGGCTGGCTAGGTGGTGAGATGCGGCGGCCGTGTCCTATGATATCACACCGCCATATCATCAAGGCACAGGTCACAGCCGGAGCATGAATGATCCTCTAAGAAGAGCCCGGGCCAACAGTTCACTCTGAAGGTGCAGGAAGCTGCTCTGGCTCCGCGTCACACTAGTGTGGCACGGCACACTGGTTGAAAACTACGGACTACGAGAAAAGGATTTACCGGTAGGTAATTAAAATCCTATTTTCTCTTCCGTCCTAGAGGATACTGGGAATCCATCTAGTACCATGGGGAAGTACCAAAGCTCCCAAACCGGGTGGGAGAGTGCTGAGGTTCCTGCAGAACTGATTGACCAAACTGAAGGTCCTCAGAGGCCAAAGTATCGAACTTGTAGAACTTTGCAAACGTGTTCGAACCTAACCAAGTAGCTGCTCGGCAGAGCTGTAAAGCCGAGACACCCCGGGCAGCCGCCCAAGAAGAACCCACGACCTAGTAGAGTGGACCTGTACAGATTTTGGAACAGGCAATCCTGACGTGGAATAAGCATGCTGGATCATGAGCTTGATCCAGCATGCAATAGACTGCTTTGAAGCAGGACACCCAATTTTATTGGAATCATAGAGAACGAACAGCGAGTCAGATTTGCTGTGACAAGCTGTTGTCTCTACATACACCTTCAAAGCTTTCACAACATCCAAAAACTTTGAAGTAGCAGAGGTGTCCATCACAGATGGAACCACAATAGGTTGATTGATGTGAAAAGCGGACACCACCTTAGGAAAACATTGCTGACGAGTACTGAGTTCAGCTCTGTCCTCATGGAAAATTAAGTAGGGACTCTTGTGAGACAATGCCCCTAGTTCCGACACACGTCTTGCTGAGGCCAAGGCCAACAGTGTGACGGTCTTCCACATAAAGGAACTTTACGTCAACCTCCTGTAACGGTTCAAACCAGTCCGATTGGAGGAACTGCAGCACCAAATTGAGATCCCAAGGTGCCGTGGGAGGCACAAAGGGAGGCTGGATGTGCAGGACACGTTTCAAGAACGTCTGGACCTCAGGGAGAGAAGCCAATTGTTTCTGAAAGAAAATAGACAAGGCCGAAATCTGGACTTTAATGGAACCTAGGCGTAGGTCCACATCCACTCCCGACTGCAGAAAAAGCAGGAGACGTCCCAGATGAAATTCCAGCTGCCTTTAAGAATGCTGTCTGTACACAGGGATAAGACTCCTGATGCTGGGCAAGCTGGCCAGGCGATAGGCTGGGGATTTGGGATTATGTTAGGAGCCATTGGAGTTTATACCATTGCCGTTTGTTAGAATACCTAATGTTATGCTTTAACCTGTAACCTGCTGTGAACTGCTGTTACAAACATGTGAGTGACCTTTGCTGGAGAAAGATTAAACCTGCTGCTTGAATTTTACTCGGTGTATGTGATCCTTGTCATGGTTATTTACTAATAATGAAACTTTCTTTCTGTGATGTTTATTTTCATGTTTTGGCAGGTAGAATTCAGGTTAGTATTTCCAAACCTACAGATGGAGCCAAACTCATCCAGTGCGGCTCCATCGCAGGCGTGCACTCCCGGCGTGGCTAGACGATCCGTCCGCCTAGCCCCGCCGGAGTGCACAGAGACGCTCTCCCATTCTAGTTAATAGGGCGCGTCTCCGTCATGGACGTGCGGACGGAGACGCTCCGGCAATAGGCGCCCCCGTTCAGGCACAGACGGAGCCACGATTAGAGTGGCTCCATCTGTACCAAGACACATTCCATTCCACAAAGGCCACAGCCCAACCTTTCCAAACAATGGGTCTGATTCAGATGTAGATGCCAGAGATTTGCCACTGCGCATGTTCCGCAATGGTCTTGCGATGGCGGGCGCAGTGAGGATTTATTCACAAAGTGTTTGGCATTCACGGAGCATTTGTGGATGTTAATAGGGGAGTGGTGACTTACAGTAAATGCAGGCATGTTTTGGGGTTCCTGTATGCAGTTAAAACGGCTCTGGCCAGGGTCAGACTAGCTATTGGCCCTTATGGCATTTGCCAGAGCTATCAGATGGCTAGTCCGGCCCAGGCAAGAGCCATCATAACTGCATACTGGTCCAGCTGAGCAGCAGATATGCCTCTTTCCTCTTCCTTTTCTCCCTCCTTCCTATCCTCAGCACATTCCTTTCCCCTCGGGATCCCAAGTTTCTCAATGTCCTCTTCTTTTTCTTCACCCGGCCTCTCCTCTCCTACTCTTCCTTACACTGGCCCTCATTCCAAGTTGTTCGCGCGCAAGCTGCTTTTAGCAGCATTGCACACGCTAAGTTGCCGCCTACTGGGAGTGAATCTTAGCTTCTCAAAATTGCGAACGAAAGATTCGCAATATTGCGAAAAGACTTCTCTGTGCAGTTTCTGAGTAGCTCGAGACTTACTCTTCCAGTGCGATCAGTTCAGTGCTTGTCGTTCCTGGTTTGACGTCACAAACACACCCAGCGTTCGCCCAGACACTCCTCCGTTTCTCCAGCCACTCCCGCGTTTTTCCCAGAAACGGTCGCATTTTTTCACACACTCCCATAAAACGGCCAGTTTCCGCCCAGAAACACCCACTTCCTGTCAATCACATTACGATCACCAGAACGAAGAAAAAACCTCGTAATGCCGTGAGTAAAATACCTAACTGCATAGCAAATTTACTTGGCGCAGTCGCACTGCGGACATTGCGCATGCGCAGTTAGCAGAAAATCGCTGCGATGCGAAGAAAATTACAGAGCGAACAACTCGGAATGACCACCACTGTTCGCCTCACACTCTACGCAGCTCTGGTCTGTAACTCCTCTCCTGTGTCGCATTCCTTCCCTCCACCCAGCCTCTCCTCTCCTATTCATACACTGTCCGCCTCACGCTGCAATGCTCCACATTGGTCCGATGTTCAGTCCGCTCTCTTTCCCTCTCCCACATCTGATGCCCAAGAGGTTGCGTCTCCCCCAGCACCTACCAGACACCCCTGCCATCTGTCTTCCATGCAGCGCCCCTCTCAAGTGGTGCAGCACTTCTCTCCTACTGTCTCCACCAGTCCTCAGTCAT